>NC_091160.1:29571884-29586884 GCF_040958095.1 Procambarus clarkii
AGAAGAGGTGGCAGCAAACCAGGTGACCTTGGATAGGTTCAAAATTACAAGAGATGAGGTCAAGAAGCACCTATTGGAGCTGGATGTGAGAAAAGCTGTTGGGCGGAAGGAATCTCTCCATGGGTATTGAAAGAGTGTGCAGGAGCACTTTGCTTACCACTCTCCATAGTGTATAGTAGGTCACTGGAAACGGGGGACCTACCAGAAGTATGGAAGACTGCTAATGTAGTACCAATATACAAAAAGGGTGACAGACAAGAGGCACTAAACTACAGGCCAGTGTCCTTAACTTGTATACCATGCAAGGTGATGGAGAAGAATGTGAGAAAAACCTAGTAACACATCTGGAGAGAAGAGACTTCGTGACAACCCATCAACATGGGTTCAGGGAGGGTAAATCTTGCCTTACAGGATTGATAGAATTCTACGATCAGGTGACAAAGATTAAGCAAGAAAGAGAAGGGTGGGCGGACTGCATTTATTTGGACTGTCGGACAGCCTTTGACACAGTACCCCATAAAAGGTTGATGCATAAGCTGGAGAAACAGGCAGGAGTAACTGGTAGGGCGCTCCAGTGAATAAGGGAGTACCTAAGCAATAGGAAGCAGAGAGTTACAGTGAGGGATGAGACCTCAGACTGGCGTGAAGTCACCAGTTGAGTCCCACAGGGCTCTGTACTTGGACCTATCCTGTTTCTGATATACGTAAATGATCTCCCAGAGGGTATAGACTCATTCCTCTCAATGTTTGCTGACGAGGCCAAAATTATGAGAAGGATTAAGACATAGGAGGACAGTTTGAGGTTTCAAGAAGACCTGGAGAAGCTGCAGGAATGGTCGAACAAATGGTTGTTAGAGTTTAACCCAAGCAAATGTAATGTAATGAAGATAAGGGTAGGAAGCAGGAGACCAGATACAAGGTACCATTTGGGAGATGAAATACTTCAAGAATCAGAGAGAGAGAAAGACCTGGGGGTTGATATCACGCCAGACCTGTCCCCTGAAGCTCATATCAAGAGGATAACATCAGTAGCATATGCCAGGTTGGCTAACATAAGAACGGCCTTTAGAAACTTGTGTAAGGAATTTTTCAGAACATTACATACCACATATGTCAGACCAATCCTGGAGTATGCGGCTCCAGCATGGAGTCCATATCTAGTCAAGCATAAGACTAAACTGGAAAAGGTTCAAAGGTTTGCCACCAGACTAGTACCCGAGCTGAGAGGTATGAGCTACTAGGAGAGACTACGGGAATTAAACCTCACTTCGTTGGAAGACAGAAGAGTTAGGGGGGACATGATCACCACATTCAAGATTATCAAGGGAATCGACCGGGTTGATAAAGACAGGCTGTTTAACACAAGGGGCACACGCACTAGGGGACACAGGTGGAAACTGAGTGCCCAAATGAGCCACAGAGATATTAGAAAGAACTTTTTTAGTGTCAGAGTGGTTGACAAATGGAATGCATTAGGAAGCGATGTGGTGGAGGCTGACTCCATACACAGTTTCAAGTGTAGATATGATAGAGCCCAATAGGCTCAGGAACCTATACACCTGTTGATTGACGGTTGAGAGGCGGGACCAAAGAGCTAGAGCTCAACCCCCGCAATCACAACTAGGTGAGTACAACTATGTGAGTACACACACACGCACACACACAAAGTCACTGGGCCTCGTAGCCTGGTGGATTCCGCGCAGGACTCGTAATTCTGTGGCGCGGGTTCAATTCCCGCACGAGGCAGAAACAAATGGGCAAAGTTTCTTTCACCCTGAATGCTCCTGTTACCTAGCAGAAAATAGCTACTTGGGAGTTAGTCGGCGGTCGCGGGCTGCTTCCTGGGGTGTGTGTGTGTGTGTGTGGTGTGGGGAAAAAAAAAGTAGTTAGTACACAGTTGATTGACATTTGAGAGGCGGGCCAAAAGAGCTAAGCTCATCCCCCGCAAGCACAACTTTGTAAGTACAACTAGGTAAGTACACACAGAGTAGTTATTAGTGGCTGAGTTGACAACACTCTAGATTCCTAGTTCTGTGGACAGGGGGATCGATTCCCGGCGATGGCGGAGACAAACGGGCAGAGTTTCTTTCACCCTAATGCACCTGTTATCTAGAAGTAAGTAAATACTTGGCAGTTTAACAGCTTTTACGGGCTGCTTTCTGGTGGTGTATATGTGTGGGGAAAAAATAGTAATTGTTGATTCAGTGACAGTTGAGAGGCTGGCCGAAAGAGCTAGAGTACAACCCCCACAAGTAAAGTTAGGTGAATACCCACACCCTCTAACGCACTAGAAAAATGTCAAAGGTATGCCACTAGGCTAGTCCCAGAACTAAGAAACACGAGTTACGAGGAAAGGCTTCGTGAACTGTACCTCACTCCGCTGGAAGACAGAAGAGCTCTGGAAGACGGACTTCAGGAGACAAGTTTGGCGTGATATACTCTCCTAGATCTTTCTCTCTGTTCGTTTCGTGAAGGACTTCATCTCCAATTCGGTATCCAGTATCTGACCTTCTATTTCTTCCACCTAGTTTCATTGCCTTACATTTACTTGGGTTGAACTTTAGCAGCCATTTGCTGGACAATTCCTTCAGTTTGTCTAGGTCATCTTGTAGTCTCATACTATCTTCCTCTGTCTTGATCCTCCTCCTCATAATTTTTGCATCATCAGCAAACATTGAGAGGAACGAGTCTATTCATTCTGAGAGACTATTTACGTATATTAGAAACTGTATAGGTTCAAGGACTGATCCCTGTTGGACTCCACTGGTGACTCCTCGCCACTCCGAGACTTCACCCCTCATAGTGACTCGCTGTGTTCTGTTGCTTAGGTACTCCATTATTCAGTGGAGTACCTTCCCTTTCTCTCCTGCCTGCATCTCCAGTTTGTGCACTAGTCTCTAATGTGATACTGTGTCAAAGGGTTTCTGGCAGTCCAGAAATATGCAGTCTCCCCAGCCCTTTCTCTTTCGTTTTTTTTTGTTGCCTGGTCATAGAACTCAATTTAACCTGTTAAACATGATTTGCCATCTCTGAACCCATGCTAATGTTGTGTTGCAAAGTTCTTTCGCTCCAGATGTTCCACTAGCTTTTTTCGTACAATCTTCGCCATCATCTTGCATGGAATGCATGTTAGGGACACTGGCCTGTAGTTCAGTGCCTCCTGTCTAACACCCTTCTTGTATATTGGGACCACATTGGCTGTCTTCCAAATTTTGGGCAGTTCACCTGTTACCAGTGATTTGCTGTACGCCATGGAGAGTGGTAGGCACAGAGCTTCTGCTCCTTTCTTTAGAATCCATGGCGAGATTTCATCCGCCTTTCCATTTAGTCTCACCTCTCCACTTTTTTCATGGAAATACCAGCGCGGGCCTTAAGCCTCTTGCTGGCCCACTAAGTGTTGCTTGTTTCTGTTTTACTTAGGCGGAATGTGAGAATTTATGACTCGTTAGGTCGCTTCAGTAAGATTTTTCCCAATGTGTTTATTAACAACTTCTTCTGCTCTGTTGAATCTAAGTTGAAATCTTATTGGATTTGTAACTGAACACTGTGTTAGATAATGTTCCAGTGATATGTCGAGCATTTCTCCACAGTGCTCCCCACTGCTAATCACAAACTCCTCTAGTGGTGTCTGCTTTGATATTCCCGCTCTTATCTCTGGGACTTCTCCATGTTCTGAGGTGAAAACCTCCAGGAATTTCTTATTGTGAATCTGTATGCCCATATCGACAGTTTCATTACCTGTTCCTTCACTGTTGTTTTCCTACTGATGTGGCTATGCAGCAGTTTAGGTTGAGTCTTTGCTTTGCTCGCTATGTCCTTTTCCTATCGCCTCTCTACCTTTCTTCTCACCCTGACGTATTCATTCCTAGGCCTCTAGTATCTTTCTTTTATCTCTAGAGATCTGTTGTTTCTATAGTTTCTCCACACCCTTTTACATAGCTGCTTTGCTACCTTACATCGTTAATTAAACCATGGGTTTCTCATCTGCATTTCATTTCAATTCTTATGGACTGGGACGAACTTGTCAGCTGCCAACTTACACTTCTGTGTGATGTAGTCCATCATGTCTTGAGCCGTCTTTCATCTGAAGTCTGTTTCCCAAGCTATATCAGTTAGGAATTTTCTTATCTCATAGTTTCACTTCTGGAATGCCAGCCTCATACACACAAGTCCCTTCCTTGTGTACATTAGCCCTTCTTCGACCAGATACTCAAACAACAGTACACTGTGATCGCTCATACCCACCGGGGCTTCTAGACCAATTTCCTTTATGTCTGAATCGATCAGAGTGAATACTAGGTCGAGTCTTGCTGGTTCATTGTTGCCTCTCATTCTCGTGGGACACTTGACATGCTGACTTAAAAAGTTTCTAGTCGCCACCTCCAACAGTTTCGCTCTCCGTGTTTCCGCACCTCCGTGTGGTTCCTTGTTTTCCCAGTCTATCCTTCCGTGATTAAAGTCCCCCATTATGAGCAAATGGGATCGATTTATACAGGCAGCAGCGGCTGGTCACTCAATTAGAATGTTAACTGCCATGTGGTTTCTGTTATTCTCTTGCCTGGGTCTTCTATCATTTGGTGGTGGGTTATATACCACTGCTACTACTACTCTTGGTCCGCCCATCGTAATGGTGCCTGTTATGAAGTCTCTGAACCCTTCGCAGCCGGGAATAACCATGTCCTCGAAACTCCATTCCTTTCTCATCAGTAGAACCACTTCGCCTCCTCCCCTTTCCTTCTCCCTTTCTTTCCTTATTACAGTGTAGTCATGGGGAAACACCGCATTCCTCTGATTCCTGAGAGTTTTGCTTCTGTGAGTCCTATTACAGCTGAGTTTACTTCTTTTACTCTTTCACTAAGTTCACTTGCCTTGCTTGTAATCCCATCTATATTCGAGTACATTACCTAGAAGCTGACTCTCTTCTCTCCATTCTCAGTTTCTGTTGATTCCACTGGAGTTGGGGGGCATGGGATGTCTGGGGTGGGAGGGCTTAGGAAGGGCGACCTCGGGGATCTGGGGTTTGAGGGGACTGGGAGGATCTGGTACAGGGGGCTAGGAGGGTCTTAGGTGGTGTGGCTGAGAGGGTCTAGGATTGGGATTAATTTGGACATGGGATGGGGGAGCAGGAGGGTCATGTGGTGGGAGGTCACGGGTTGGGGTATGCAGGGGAGACTGGGGTGGGTTGGTAAGTAGGCAGAGGTAGGGGAGCCTGGGGAGGGGAGGCCGAGAGGGAGGGGGTGGAGTAGGAAGGAGATCTTGGGGTGGGGGAACTGGGAAGGGCATAGGGTGGAGAAACAGGGGAGGGCATGGCGTGCAGGAACAGGGAGGACCTGATGAAAGAGTTAGGGAAGAAGAAGAAGAAAGGCATTTAGAGGGAACATGGGAGGTCTGGGGTCAGGGAACATAGGGGGCACGGTCTGAAGAGGGACTTTACTGTGGGGAGGTGCAGGTGATTAGTGGGGATGGCTGTGGGGTTGTATGTTTTTTATTATTATTATTTTCTACCACAGACGTGGCCACACATTTACAATGCTAACCAGCATATATACATTTTCTTCTGTCCTCCATGGACAGGGTTAGAGATGTGTTAAACATTTAGTTCAGGGATTTATTGAACAATCAACCACAGATGATGATTCGGTGCTTTTAAAATGCTAAGCTAACCTTCATACGTAAATACATAGATACACAGATTTACGTATGGAGTGACATAACGTGTTCTTTACATAGAAGACATACTTCATAACTACATAAAGTGTTCGATGTGTCTTTTACATAGTGTCATTAGTGTGCATTTACAAAGGTGAAATGTAATTCTGATCAGCTTTCACATATACTTTATACACACACATATACATACACACACATATATATGTATATGTACATATATACATACATATATACACACACATGCATACACATACATTTGTCTCCTTTACTATGACAGTTTGGGATAGCTGATAGAGAAACTAGTGTGTAATTAAGCACTTAATCACTGAAGGTGATTAAGGTGCTTTTACAAGCTCAGGTTATATATTTACATCACATACATACATTGTATAAGTGATACATTACATGGTCAATCTAGGGTACAAGTCCAATATATCATCAAGTGTGGTGGGAGGCTTCTGTTACAATCCTCCCAGGAGGTACTGGCCTGCTGGTGGGGGTATTCTTACTCCCCTCTGAGGTTCCGGGAGATTCTGAACCGAGTCCTGTGTCTCCCACTTCCCCAATCCTTTCTTTGCGCCTCCTTCTTACTTTTACAGCCTTCCTTCTCTCTTCCCTCGTCATGTCCCTTTGCAGAAAAACGTCCTCGTATTCCCCAAACCTCATAAACCTGCTCCTCCTGGATAGGATTTTTTCTTTTGTTGCCTCGTCCATGAGCACTACGCTTATCAGTCGTTTCCTTTCCTTCTTGTAGACGCCTAGCCTGAAAACCTTCTCTATGTTGCCATTAGCTTCTTCCATATCTAGTCCCTTCAAGATCTCTGTCATAGTTGCTTGGTCCCTCCCTCTCCACTCCTCCCGATTGGATCCTTCTGGTTGCTGTACTCGTACAATTATAGCTGCTCTTTTCCTTTCCAGCATTTGCTCAGTGCATTTTGCAGCTAACTGTGAGGTAGCTGCTTTCATACCTGCTGCCTCTAAAGAGGACTTGGCACTTGGGTTGTTTTGCCGTATCTCTGCAAACGAAAGTCACCCCTGCAAGGAACACTCCATCAGCTTCGTCCCCTTTTCCCGGGGACGAAGGTGTGGGTGTGGGCGAGTGTGTGTACTCACCTATTTGCACTCACCTATTTGATTCTGCAGGATCGATCATTGACTCTTGGATCCCACCTTTCGAGCCATCGGTTGTTTACAGAAATGACTCCGATCCTATTACCCTATCATACCTAGTTTTAAAATAAGGAATAGAATTTGCATCTACAACCTGCTCCTTAAATGCATTCTATTTTTCCACTACTCTCACGCTAAAAGAAAACTTCCTAACATCTCTGTGACTCATCTGAGTTTCCAGCTTCCACCCATGTCCCCTCGTTCTGTTACTATTCCGTGTGAACATTTCATCTATGTCCACTCTGTCAATCCCCCTCAGTATTTTATATGTTCCCAAAATATCGCCTCTCTCCCTTCTTCTTTCTAGTGTCGTAAAGCAGTTCTTTCAGGTGTTCTTCATACCCCCGCCCCTCGTAACTCTGGGACGAGTCTCGTTCCAAACTTCTGAACTTTTCCAGTTTCCTTATGTGCTTCTTCAGATGGGGACTCCATGATGAGGCGGCAAACTCTAAGACTGGCCTCATGAAGGCAATGTAAAGTGCCCTAAATGCCTCCTTACTTAGGTTTCTGAATGATGTTCTAACTTTTGCCAATGTAGAGAACGCTGCTGTCGTTATCCTATTTATATGTGCCTCAGGAGATAGATTAAGTGTTACATCCATGCCCAGGTCTCTTTCTCGCGTCATCACAGGTAGGCATTTCCCCTTCATTGTGTACTATTCCTTTGGTCTCCTATCACCTGATCCCATTTCCAAAACTTTACATTTGCTCGTGTTGAACTCCAGTAGCCATTTCTCTGACCATCTCTGCAACCTTTTCAAGTCCTCTTGGAGGATCCTACAATCCTCATCTGTCACAACTCTTCTCATCAAATTTGCCTCATCCGCGAACATTGACATGTAGGACTCTACACCTGTAAACATGTTGTTAACATGTATAAGAAATAGAATTGGTCTCAGCAGCGATCCTTGAGGTACTCCATTCGTTACTGTTCGCCAGTCCGACTTCTCGCCCCTTACCGTTACTCTTTGGCTCCTTCCTGTTAGGTAGTTCCTTATCCATGCTAGGGCCTTTCCTACCACCCTCGCCTGCCTCTCGAGTTTGAATAGCAGTCTCATGTGCGGTACTGTATGAAAGGCTTTTTGGCAGTCCAGAAATATGCAGTCTGTGTGTGTGTGTTTACTAGTTGTGTTTTTGCGGGAGTTGAGCTTTGCTCTTTCGGCCCGCCTCTCAACTGTCAATCAACTGTTTACAAACTACTTTTTTTTTTTTTTTTTTTTTCACACCACACACACACACACACACACACACACACACACACACACACACACACACACACCCCAGGAAGCAGCCCGTGACAGCTGACTAACTCCCAGGTACCTATTTACTGCTAAGTAACAGGGGCACTTAGGGTGAAAGAAACTTTACCCATTTGTTTCTGCCTCGTGCGGGAATCGAACCCGCGCCACAGAATTACGAGTCCTGCCGCTATCCACCAGGCTACGAGGCCCCCCCCCCCCCCCCGAGGGTGTGTGTGTGTGTGTGTGTGTGTATGTGTGTGTGTGTGTGTGTGTGTGTGTTTGAGTCTGTAAGCAGTTAATCTTTAAAACAACAGCATCACGTCAAGAAGTTGTGATTCATGAATAGCGTAGTTAACCCGTCTTGAGTTCTCCAAGGGGGTTGCTCTCTAAACTTGAACAAGACGTCGCGAGGGTGGAACTTGAACTCCGACATATTCCAGAAACTTTTTGTTTACTGCAGAACGTGCTCTTACTGCAAAAAAAAAAAAATGGAAGTTCACAACATTTACTCGTTGACAGGCTTCTGTATGTAGAAGATGTATAGACGTACATATGATATCTTTATTTCTGGTTAAGAATGTTATTTATAATTTTCACATATTCTATGGCCGATTTCTCTGACTAGTTTTTGAGGATCTCGACAATGTAAAAAGGGGCAGACTAAGATAATTCTTGTTTACTGCGACAAGCATAATTTTCATTATACCACATATTACAGCTGTAATATATAAATAGTTAAGCTGACAATTGGAAGTTATTAAGAGTTACCCCATAGACTATAAACATAGAGTATATTTACATACATATATACATATATTTATATAGAGTAAATACATATAAAAAGAATAATGTATAATGTGTAACCTTTCAATATCTAATAATGCCAAAGAAACCAAAAAGTAAACGGGGGTTGATTGGACAAAAAAATCATGGAACTGCATTAGAGGGGACACAAAAATCCACTCTAATGTGTTTATGTGCTTCTCTCCGAGGCTATGGGTCCTGTTCTTCCAGCCAGAGGAGATGTCCCCCCCCCCCCCCCCTCTCTTTTCATATTAAAATGTTTCTCCATTTTCTGATGTGTGAATTTCTTATATAGGGAATAGGACAATCTTTTCATAATATAAACTCATAATATTGATCCATCTTGGAGAATTAATATTAATAATTTTTGGGTTTGCAATTATCACTTCCCAATTTAATTATAATATAAATTTTAACCCAAAAATGCACAGGAAAAGTCAACTGCACACAATATTCATCGCAAGAGTAAAATGTTGATTTAGTCTTCAAATGTCAATACTTTATATCATTTATATCATGACAAGGGTACAGTTTCTCTGAGAGTGAGAAGGGGGAGACCAAACACTGACGCCGAGCCGAAGCTCTCAAGAGCAGGTTTGTAAACACAGGCTTCAAACTCTTTGGCTGGCGTCTCCTTCTTCAAGATGAGGCTCAACGCCTTGGGGGTGGTGACTCCGGCGTTGACTTTGACATGACTCCAATACTGCAAAGAAACTTGTGGCAGGAGAAGCAGCCGCCAGGGCCTGATCAAAGGCCTCCAAGTATCTCGCACCAGCTGAACAAAACACAATTTTTTCTTTATAATATTCGCGCGGATTGAAGATTTACTCTTACTCAATTATCCTAGTTGTTTGTTGCCCCTAAATACTCTCATCTGCTCATTTGCAGATGAGGGCTTCAGGCGAAAACACGTTCTCACCATGGTTTTTTAAGTAAGATTAAAAGACCTTGAATGGCCTATTTTTAGCAACAAAGCAACTCATGCAATGCATCTTGTGTGAAGGCCACTTTGATGTATTAAGTTATATTCTAATACATTCGAAAGGGTAGTATTTATTGTTAGAATTATTATATCCCAAAATAAAACAAACAAAATCCATTATAAATGTGTAATTATTTATGTATATACAAGTTGAATTTGAATATAAAGAGGTGATACAATCTATATGCCAGTGTCTCTGACATGTCTTCCTTGAAAGGTATTATTGCTCCTTATAATTACAGAAAGAAGCTAGTTGAACACCCAGCAGAAATATTTTACTTGATATGAAAACAACAATATGGGCTAAGAAGAGCAAGCTGTGTACATCCATCTTACTTCAGCACTTTGACACGAAGACAAAAAGTAGGTATGAAATGTAGATGGATTGGTTGATACTGCCTGGAGAGACCTGAGACCATTTCATATTATGCCATATAAGAAACAAATCCTTTATTTTCATTAAACAAATTAATCATCTATGCCACTCTGTATAATGTATATCACATAGGATATTGAAATAGAGTATAATGGCCTCAAAATTACATAGGAGAATAATATACAATGATATGTAGTATAATGATATACTATTCCAAAATAAACTGGCAATTAAGAGAAAAAAGTAGATCAAAGCTTTTCTATAGAAAACCATGATTTTTGACGTTAATCAACGTAGCAGCTAATAACAAGATTCCATACTACGCTTGATCAAAGAAAAATCGTCGATTTCTGTACCCCCCGCTGTAAACTAACAAAAACAACCATGAACTAGGTACCATCAATAAAAAATTGCTGTTAAAACTGAAACAGATTACCTTGACATAAAAATGCACACGAACACACATGCGCGTGTGTTTTGTGTTTGGGAGCGTAAGAGGGTGTGTGTGTGTGTGTGTGTGTGTGTGTGTGTGTGTGTGTGTGTGTGTGTGTGTGTGTGTGTGTGTGTGTGTCTGTGTTTGTTTGTGCGTGCATTTTATATTTTAGCAGGTGGAGAGATTTCCCATCCCATACATCATAGTAATTCCAACCCACTATTATATATAAAAGAGTAACAGCAGTAGCAGAAAAAAATATGTACATTTGAATGTGTTCAAGAGGAAAGTTTCAAAGTACCATCATCGTTGTTAAAACATAAGAAAATAACTACTCAGCAAAATTACTTAGAAAACATAAATAATTTTTTTCTTCGTTCAATAACCAGATCAATTAAAAAACTAACACAATAAAACCCTAAATGAAAGACAACCTTTTATTAATAGATGGATGAGATAAAAAAAAAGAATTACATCTCATAGAGCCACCACAACACGTCTGCTGATAGTCTGGCCACGGGCTGAATTCCTGTGTAAAGGGCATTCATGTATATCTTGTGGGAGCGAGAGCGTCGGCTTCTACCTGAAATGGATTAGTCCCATTTGTTTTGCTGGCGTGGTGTGAAAATGGGGTTCGGTGGAGTACCATTGAAGGGCTTTCCGCAAGCTGCTGCTCCAGTCATTTACCAGATTCGGACTCATTTAGGACTGCTGTATTTTAGTTGGTAGTGACGGGGCAGATATTTAGGACCTAATTTCGAATTCCATAATACTCTTAGAATTTATATTTATATATAACTATAGAATATTCCTGAAAGCCATTTATTTAGATTTTTTTATAAATGCAAAGTACCAAATAAAATGGGCAATTAATTTGACTCGTGAAAGGTTTAAGAAAAAACTGTTTAAAATTAGTGTATAGTTTCTTAATTTTATAAACAATATTTGTGCAAACGAGTGAAGTATTTTCCCAAGTAACGTAAGTATATTTTTAGTAAGAATTCGAAGGTGAGAAAATTAAAATAATACCATTATCAAATATAAAACAAAAATATTCTGGCTCTCCGCGGGTTACTTCTAAATTTCACCGACTGGTTACACATTGTGTTGACAAAATTGTACTTTAGCGTGAGTTTCTCTGGCGAGGACAACGTTTACTAGGCAGACGACGAGACCCAATAACGTGGCTGAAGATATAATGACCCAACCACACACCAAAAGATGAGAAGACGACGATGTTTCGGTCTCGTCCTCGACCATTATCAAGACATACGACTTGAGAATGGTCCAGGACGGACCGAAACGTCGTCGTTTCTTCATCTTCTGGTGTGTGGCTTGCTCAACGTTTACTACGTTACGAGATATGACCTCAAACTCATTCCGCTCCCACACACAGAGCCTTTATCAGCACTCAATTTAAATCAACGTAACTTAAAACACCAGACCAAGCACTGTCTAGGCAATGAATCCACAATGAAATCATTTATGCATCTGTCCATAACACAATATTATTTAATCTTTCACAAAACACTTGTTTATATATATCACCAAATAAAACAATCGTTTTGGACAGTCAATTTCGAGATGTATTTGTTGAGAATTATATAGAGAGAATTATTCACTTTGAGCATTTATAACCAGAGGATGGAGATGTAAACATTCATATTGAAGATGCAAATAAAACTCTCGGCAACATTCTTCGAGTTGGCAATACAAAAAATATATTTTGAGCTTATGTCAACCTGACTATATTCGAAACTATGACTCGAAACTTGCTTCGTTCACTGTAACATCTTGTCTGTAAACTAACTACTTGAATTTATTATGCTTCATTAAGTATCCAGACTGTGAGTCGAACCAGATCTATAACTAAAAATAATTATATTATACGAATAGGCGATAGTTTGTCTTCATGGCGGAGAATGGGTTCTGAAAGAGTGAAGTTCACTCATAAATCTATAGATCAATTTCTAGTAATTTATATTAAACGTATTGAGCCCGGAAACTTACATAAATCATTTAGCCCACCTAAAAAAAAAAAAAAAAGCCCCTCAGGGCCTGAAAATAACGTCCGAAAAATGACTTCCTAACTAATTTTACCTATAAAAAAAGGTTCACACACACGTATTGTAAAAAGACACCTATTTATTGCCAGCGAGCCTCCGAACACCAAACGTAATGAAGACACAGCTAAGCACAATACTGTAACATAAACAGAACAGAACCAGAGAAGTGTGTGTGTGTTCTTCCTGGAAAGAAAATTTGAGCCTGGGTTCCAGGGAGAGAATTTGTCACTGAATCCTCAGAGGAAATACAGTCATAGGGTTCAAGGAAGGAATTAACACGGCCATTGAGTCCAAAGAGAAAATATGGCCATTGAGTCCAGGGGAGGATATACAGATATGTAAGCTTCATCAATCTCACTACACGTAGAAGAGAAATAATGAAAGGGATTAACTCTGAATGGACGTAAGTTGATGGCACATACATTTATGTCTATGCTTCAGTATGGTGGCCAAAGTTATACTGCATAATCGACATGGGTCCTAACAGCAAAAAGATTAAGCTTCATAATTATATTATTTTTTTTACACAGAAAGCGTTCGCCCTTACGTGATGTGTCGTAGAGAAAATCCGTAGGAACCGTGGTGAGGGGTTCGAACCCATGCAGTGGGTGATCTAACGCACAAACCCTAATCAACTAGGCCACAACGTTCATCGTGACCAAGTTGAACTTGTCGTGGCCTAGTTGATTAGAGCGTGTGCAGAGTCAACACCCAGTCGCCTGGGTTCGAACCACGTATTTTCTCAATAATTTTTTATTTGTTAACGCTTCTAAACAAATATATCCTAGTATCCTATGCGTTTTATTCCGGACAAATATGAACGTTAATTTTCTTCGCATTAAATCTCTACTAGTCATGACCTCCATTACGATTTCGCATTACGACGTTGCAATTTCAACACAATCCAGGAGATATCTGGAAACTCTTTAATTATAAACCAGCCTTAAAAGCATATATTTTGTTCAGCCTTATCGTGTCAGTCTTCCGTCCATTTCAAAAGCCGCTTTGAAGTGATTTTGAGTCTTCTTTTCAATTTATTTCCTGCCCAGTTTTTGTCAAATAATTGCAAATTTGCAAATATTGCTGCTGAATCCCAAAGCCAAATCGTTTAAATCGTCTGGTTTATTTGATCCAGATTCGACGTCAGATACTGGCGACTAGCCTCATTAAACTCTGCATGGTTAATGGTTATTTTATCGGGGAAGTCAAAGAGAGAGAGAGGGGGGGGGGGAAGGGGGTGGGTGTCGGGGTTAGTCAAGTAGCCCCCTGAAGGGAAAGGGGTGTCAAATGACCCCCCCCTGAAGGGAGGGTGGGGGCGGCAGCATCAATATCACCCCCTTCACGAAGCCTGTGGATGTGAAATATTTCCACCCGAGTCCATAGACTTGATCATTAGTTTAAATAATCTTGAATTCAGATGTTGCATTTCAAAATATGTTCAGATGAGCGATTTTATTTCTTGGCATAGTCTTTTATTCATATGAGTGTTGGAGGGAAGAATGTGGGCTGAGAGAGAGAGGAGACAGAGCAAGGGCATATGTGTTCAGGGAAGGAAGAGACAGGGAAAGGGCGAGTATGGGAAGGGAGGAACAGAGATGGGGGACGTGTGAATGAGGCAGGGAGTGAAAAGACTGTGTGAGAGATGTGAAGGGTGTGTATGTGGGAGATGGAGGGTGCCTAGGTGGGGAATGATTTAATGTTACACCAGCTTCCTTTGTTCCCTGAGAGAGAGAGAGAGAAAACGGAAAGGGTAAACCAAGGGAGAATGGGTAGGAGGAAGGGAAAAGGATATTTAAGGAGGAAGAATGGGAGCAAGGGAGAGAAGGAAGGAGAATGGGAATCTCTCTCTCCTGAGCCTACTGGGCTCTATCATATCTACATTTAAAACTGCGTATGGAGTCAGCCTCCACCACATCACTGCCTACCTTGAGGTTAACTTGAGGTGCTTCCGGGGCTTAGTGTCCCCGCGGCCCGGTCGTCGACTAGGCCTCCTGAAATGATGGAATGCCTAGTGCATTCCATTTGTTAACTACTCTGACACTGAAAAATTCTTTCTAACGTCTCTGCGGCTCATCTGGGTACTAAGTTTCCTCCTGTGTCCTCTTGTTCGCGTCCCACCCGTGCTGAAGAGTTTGTTTTTGTTCACCCTGTCAATTCCCCTGAGAATTTTGTAGATGGTTATCATGTCTCCCCTTACTTTTCTGTTTTCCAGGGACGTGAGATTCAGCTCCTTTAGCCTTTCCTCGTAACTCATACCT
>NC_091160.1:29591884-29606884 GCF_040958095.1 Procambarus clarkii
TTAAAGAAATGGACCTTATTTAGGCTCAATGGCAATGACTGAGAGTTTTATTATGATTTTGGCAGGAAATCGTCAAGGCTTTCTTAACTGATCTTAGACTTTTATCTGAGTTGCAAAATGGGCAATCAGTCTGTTCGCTTTTCCTGGATTGGTCCCTAGAACATTGGCTTACTGATATATTGGTAGAACTGTGTTTTATTTAGCATTAGAAAGTTTTTCACAAGATTGACCTCTGTTACATATGATTGTTTTGGTATCCGTCTGTGGCTATGTGGAATGGTGAGCTTTAATGTGAATTGCATCTCTTTTGACGAAGTTCAACTGTGTTTTCTAGTGAGTATTGATACTCATCTTAGCAAAAGTGGAACTATCAGAGACTGAAGGTCACTCACCCCTGATTCTAACTCTGTGATTCGCGTCTTCCTCGCAATGGAACTTTGCAAGTTATTAAACCTATCATTATAATCTCTCACATCCTTATGTGCAAATATTCATGTTGCATGAAGCAGAATAACCACTGTGTCTTCTGTTTGTTTTAATTTTGGCAACAAGAGTCCCTTCTGTCAAGTGTATTGTGTCGACAATTGTCAAACCGAAACCTATCACCGGGAGGATTAGTCACTTAATAACAAAAACGGTTCTTGTGATGGCTATATAAAGGTTACGATTTGCAGCGAAGTGACTTTCGGGTCTATTTAGCATCTCTCTAGATCAAGGCGTTCTATTCGATATTGAATGCTCAGAAGAAAAAGAGGACGAGTGTCCCTTTGCCAGCAGCAGTAGTGTGCTAATTGGTTCTTCTAGTCGATCGTCTAGGCTCTCCAGAGAAAAATGGACGGCATTGACGCATGATGGTTCAACGTATTTAAGCGGTCTGCCAGAAGCTACATTTCAGGTCTGTCTCGACAGGATCGAGGCCAGAGACTAATATTCATAGAAAATATCACGTTACTTAGCAGTAAAACCATGAGTCGAGGTCACACTTATTATGTGGTCAAAGAACAGTTTCAGTTAAAGTAAGTCGATGTCGTTCTTTCAATAAGTTGCGGAATTGTGCGCCTACAACTGACTTCTGTTTAAGGCATAAATTAGAATAAAAAATTTTGAGCTCACCCATGACATTAATATCATTATACTTTGGTTACCAGGATCGACTACATTGGTAGACTCTTGCCTGCAATAGACCTGCTGAAACACATGGAAAACCTCTATAGCGAGTGCGCCTTCAAGTAACGTATCATCCTCATTTGTCGGCCTGGTATTCACACAAATGTCTGAGAGTTGGACAAGATCACAATTAGATCAACACGAAGGATTCCGTGTTCATTTCTATTCCTTTTCTAATGTACAAATCTGAGAGGAACCATACAGATCAAAGGCACCTACTTGGCTCAGTTTCCAGTTGGTCATGAAGTAATCCTGTTGATGATGCCAATTTGTGAAGAGTTTCAACAAACGTAAGGAATACGACCACTTCTGAAACCATATGTTCTACCATACTCCAAAAATTCCAAAGATTCAACGTATTCCACCAGTTGGAGTGAGATTATTTTCTCAAGGATTTTGGAATTTATTAAAAGTAGTGACTTTGGTCTATAGTTCCGAACTACTGAACGGTTTTTCTATTCTTCCTACAGCGGTCCAAATTCCTTGAGCAAGGCTGAGATAGTTGGGGTACTTAAGAGCGAAGCCAAGAGGGCGGCAGAAATGAATAACTATTTTGAACTAACCTTTTCCCGGCCCCAGTTTCTTATCTATCTCAAATGATTTTAGAGGTGGAGAACTTTCTCTGTTTACCTTCCTGCGCTGACAACTGTGCCACAGTGCTTGGGTTAAACTGCTGAGGCTCTCGCCGGGTATCGGGGATTTGAGTCTTTTCAGCAAGATGGTTTCCCAATATGTCAGCATTTCACTGAGCGCTGGATGCTTAAAGTTCCATTGTTTTATGTCTCTTTCACTCTCTCTCTCTCTCTCTCTCTCTCTCTCTCTCTCTCTCTCTCTCTCTCTCTCTCTCTCTCTCTCTCTCTCTCTCTCTCTCTCTCTCTCTCTCTCTCTCTCTCTCTCTCTCTCTCTCTCTCTCTCTCTCTCTCTCTCTCTCTCTCTCTCTCTCTCTCTCTCTCTCTCACTCTCTCTCTCTCTCTCTCTCTTTGAACCTCACATAATTTTTGCTATCGTATCATGACCGATCAAAGCCGCTCTGAGAACTGCTCGACCCCTTGATTAACTTAGTCATAAACTTTATAATTAATTTCTTATTGAAGTCAGAGTTAATTAGACGAAAAAAAACTCGCACCTTCATCAGAGGCAACTCTGGGCCAAGTTAACACTTGTGAAGACTTTTTGTCTTTTTTATATTTTACTGAGACGCTTTTTTTTTTAACCCCCAAGAAGTGTATCAAAGTTTATCAAACACTGATGAAAATACACTCGCTAAGAGTTTCCTCTTGAGGAGGAGCGGCGGAGTCTCTCCTAGGAGACATATTTCACCCACCAGATTAGGAGAGATTGAAGTAAAAAAAAAGAGTTTTGTTTTTCCTCTCTCTCACTTGCGAGTGTCTAATTTAACGATTCAAAATCTTTACTGAAAAATTCAGTGCAATCAATGGATTAATCAGGCTTTTCTTTGTGGAACCCTTGATTACGTCGCGTGAAGCAGTACAAATAAATTAGTTAGGAAATGTTCTATAGTTATTTCTCTCTAGCATATAATGTGATATGATCTGTACACGTCAATCGCTTCGTTACGTAGTATGTCATTTGATTGAATTCATTTGTTGAGAATTTATGTTTTAATAAGTTAAAAAAATTCTTGTTAATTTATAATTTCACTTGAATAGATCCATTAAAGCTAACAGCCCATGTGGATGACAGTGACGCATAGTGATCGAAGATTTCACTATATTTAGGTTACGGGATCAACTCTTAGTATTCTGGCATGATAGAGACTTATCTTGAGATATCTTGAGATGATTTCGGGGCTTAGTGTTCCCGCGACCCGGTCCTCGACCAAGCCTCCTTTTTTGTTACACATCCCCAGGAAGCAGCCCGTAGCAGCTGTTTAACTCCCAGGAACCTATTTACTGCTAGGTGAACAGAAGAAACAAGTTTAAAGAAACTCTACCTATTTGTTCTCGCCTGCACCGGGGATCTAACCCGGATCCTCAGGACTACGAATCCCGAGTGCTTTCCATTCAGCCGTCAGGCCACGTATGAGTGGACCTGTTAATAGTCAACAAAAAATTAATTGTTGCAAGGTTTCATCCAACTGTGTTTTCAACGTTGTTCATGGAGCTTCAGTGCTGTAACCCAGTTAGTTAGAATACCTGGTGTTTTCCTGTTTGGATGATGTCACAAGAGTGAGAGTAAATTATCTGGGTTATCAAGGGCGACTAGTAGACAGGTTCAGTCATTGTAAGTTCTGAAAACAACCTGGCACAATAGGTCGTTTTCATGGCCAGGATCTCGTGTAAACTTACTGTTCATATCATAAATATTATAAGTCTATGCTATAAGAGAAAATGCCGGTAAGTCTTTCAGTCTGCCTGGCTGATTTTGTTCATGTTTGTCTGTTTAAAGATGTAGGCCAGACGTCTGGGTCTAACATCATCCAATATGACAGAGAGAATGGTCTGGGGTACAGGATGAACATAGGCTGATCGGATCGCTAGAATTCAAAAAGAGTACACCGTCCCAGGGACACATTCAGACCCCCACGACGATTTTTTTGGCGACTGTTCGTCGGCTACGTAGCTAAATATTTTCAAACTATTCCTGTTTTCCAATAGTATTATACACCATTATTCCCTGGTCTTAGGAGGAAATTTAACAGAAAACTCCTACTATCCAAAATTTGCCCGTATTCCCATAAAACGGACAATTCTTCTACTGCTCCGAAGGTCTCTCAAGCCAAGGGTCTTTTCTCTCACAACACCACCACCACCACCACCATCAAATCTCTCACAGCCACCACAGCCACCACCACCATCGTACTTAATATCTTACCTGTCTTAATTAATATCGCCAGGGCCGTTCCAGGAGGCTGCAGACACACTTTGTCACCCGCTAACTAAATTATGTTTCCAATAAGACACATGAGCCTGGAGGCCTGCTAGAATTATGTTTGCAATAAGACACTTGAGCCTGGAGGCCTGCCAGGATTCAGGAAGAAGGCAAACGTGGTCTCAGTAACCCCCCCCACCCCCCCCCCCCCCCCCCACCCCCTAAAAAAAATAGAGGACAGACAGGAGGCACTAAATTATCGTTCAATTTCGCTGAGAATCATTCAGTGCAATGTGCTAGAAAACTAATGAATTTGACTATAGTTGAACAACATGGCAGGATAAACTTTGGAACAAAAAGCCAGCATGGATTTGGAAGGGGGAAAAACAACTGCTGAAAAGATTGTATTTTCCTATCTTTCTCAGCTATTCCTCGAGAAAGGTTGGTGTTTAAGAAGACACTGTATTGGGTAAGGGACTCCCTTAAGAACAGGAAACAGGAAGTTACAGTCAGATAAGTTTTTATGAGTTGGAGGACTGTAACAAGTTAAGATCCCAAGGGTCAGTTGTGGGTCCCATAGTTAATGGTGAATGACCAAACCGAGGAAGGGAAGGAAGGGAATTATCAGGGGAAAGCTTCAAGCCATTACGACTATATAGCACATGGAATAGGGTCAGGATAAGGATTAGGGACAGGACTATGGGAAGGAATGGTGCCCAACCTCTTAGACGGTCGCGGAGGATAGAACACCGACCTGCATGAAGCGAGACTGTCGCTCTACCGTCCAGCCCAAATGGTTGAGCACTAACCGAGGGAATGAGCTCCTACATGCCAATGTTTGCAGACGAAGCAAAGCTAATGAAGTATGTAAAAAATAGGACTCAAGGAAGTTAGAGCACCCTCTAGTGGGTTGAGCTGAATCCATGTGGAAGCTCTTTTGACTATGTCGTGGTGTAGTGGTCTAAGGCATTAACTTGGGAATTCCCAGAGCATAGGTTCGAATCCTCCTCACAGCTCCTACAGATTTTCTCAAGATCGGCACCTTAAATGCTCCACTTTCAATTTACGGGAAGTCTGAAATGAAATCATGGGTTTTGAAAATGGTTGAACTTTAATGCAAACCCCACAATTCACCAGAATGAAATAGGGAACATGGGGGTAGGAGTGGGAAGAGGTTGAAAAGGGGCTGGGGAGCAGGAAGAAGGGGAAGGGCAAAAACGGAAGGAGAAGAGAGAGAAAAGCGGAGAGGGCCGGAGAACGGGAAGAGAGGCGAGGAGAGACAAGGCATATTGAAAGAGAAAGGGGTAAACAAGTGATAGGAGTAGAGGAGAAGTGGCTGGTGTTGGGAGAGGAAGGTGGAGAAAGAGAGGGCGATTAACTGTAGAGATGGAGGGGAGAGGGGGAGATAAGGGGAGTGATGAAAGAGGGGAGAGAGAGAGAGAGAGAGAGAGACCGGGTGCTGCCGGAAACCCTATAAATCCTATTATATATATATATATATATATATATATATATATATATATATATATATATATATATATATATATATATATATATATATATATATATATATATATATATATATATATATATATATTATTAAATATGACCGAAAAAGTAAGATTAATAATTCTAACACGAATTTTCTCAATCTTTCGTACATTATGCTTCACTGTTGGAGGTAAATCAAAAATCACTTCTCCAAAATTCATTTTTATTTCTAGTCTGACGCGACACGGGCGCGTTTCGTAAAACTTATTACATTTTCAAAGACTTCACAAATACACAACTGATTAGAACTTACGTATCTCTGATTTTATATCTACATTTGAGTGAGGTGGGAGGGGTGATGTGGCATTAACACAAGATAGAACAAGAGGGGATATTAATAGGGTATTAAAAGTATCAACACAAGACAGAACAGAAACAATGGGTATTGAATAGAAGTGTTTGTAGAAAGCCTATTGGTCCATATTTCTTGATGCTTCTATATTGGAGCGAGTCTTGAGGTGGGTAGAATATAGTTGTGCAATAATTGGCTGTTGATTGCTGGTGTTGACTTCTTGATGTGTAGTGCCTCGCAAACGTCAAGCCGCCTGCTATCGCTGTATCTATCGATGATTTCTGTGTTGTTTACTAGGATTTCTCTGGCGATGGTTTGGTTATGGGAAGAGATTATATGTTCCTAAATGGAGCCCTGTTGCTTATGCATCGTTAAACGCCTAGAAAGAGATGTTGTTGTCTTGCCTATATACTGGGTTTTTTGGGGCTTACAGTCCCCAAGTGGGCATTTGAAGGCATAGACGACGTTAGTCTCTTTTAAAGCGTTCTGTTTTGTTTTTACAGACAAAAATCAGAGGATACAACTGACGATTTACTATAAAACCAGAAAAACGGCCAGCCTACTCATGAGAAACTCTCCAGACACAAAACAGAACGCTTTAAAAGAGACTAACGTCGTCTATGCCTTCAAATGCCCACTTGGGGACTGTAAGCTCCAAAAAACCCAGTATATAGGCAAGACAACAACATCTCTTTCTAGGCGTTTAACGATGCATAAGCAACAGGGCTCCATTAAGGAACATATAATCTCTTCCCATAACCAAACCATCGCCAGAGAAATCCTAGTAAACAACACAGAAATCATCGATAGATACAGCGATAGCAGGCGGCTTGACGTTTGCGAGGCACTACACATCAAGAAGTCAACACCAGCAATCAACAGCCAATTATTGCACAACTATATTCTACCCACCTCAAGACTCCGCTCCAATATAGAAGCATCAAGAAATATGGACCAATAGGCTTTCTACAAACACTTCTATTCAATACCCATTGTTTCTGTTCTGTCTTGTGTTGATACTTTTAATACCCTATTAATATCCCCTCTTGTTCTGTCTTGTGTTAATGCCACATCACCCCTCCCACCTCACTCAAATGTAGATATAAAATCAGAGATACGTAAGTTCTAATCAGTTGTGTATTTGTGAAGTCTTTGAAAATGTAATAAGTTTTACGAAACGCGCCCGTGTCGCGTCAGACTAGAAATAAAAATGAATTTTGGAGAAGTGATTTTTTATTTACCTCCAACAGTGAAGCGTAATGTACGAAAGATTGAGAAAATTCGTGTTAGAATTATTAATCTTACTTTTTCGGTCATATTTAATAATATATGTCTACAGGAAAGACTGCTACCAAAATATACTAATATATATATATATATATATATGTCGTACCTAGTAGCCAGAACGCACTTCTGGGCCTACTATGCAAGGCCCGATTTGCCTAATAAGCCAAGTTTTCCTGAATTAATATACTTTCTCTATTTTTTTTCTTATGAAATGATAAAGCTACCCATTTCATTATGTATGAGGTAATTTTTTTTTATTGCAGTTAAAATTAATGTAGATATATGACCGAACCTAACCAACCCTACCTAACCTAACCTAACCTATCTTTATAGGTTAGGTTGGGTTAAGTAGCCGAAAAAGTTTAGTTAGGTTAGGTTAGGTAGGTTAGGTAGTCGAAAAACAACTAATTCATGAAAACTTGGCTTATTAGGCAAATCGGGCCTTGCATAGTAGGCTGAGAAGTGCGTTCTGGCTACTAGGTACGACATATATATATATATGTATATATATATATATATATATATATATATATATATATATATATATATATATATATATATATATATATATATATCCAATTTAATTGGCCCTCATTTTCTGTCCATCTGCCAATCAATCATCTAATCTATCCCTGAGATCTTCACTACCCTTCCCCCCACCAACCACCCTCTAGGAGAGTTCATCTTGCCTCTAAAGCCAGCCGGAGCACCTCATCACTAACCACTACCTCCTTGGCGTTCCAGCTCAGCCTTCATCAGCGAGGTCTTGAATGCCCACTGAGTGCTGCCACTCGGACTTGAAGCTTACCGAGAAGTCAGCGGAGGGTCAACCCGGTTCTTTTAGCGAGAGGACAACAGACAGCTTGACAAAGTGTCAATAGGCAGCTTAGTGAGAGGTCAACAGGGAGCTTGACGAAGCTTACGAAGCTTAATGAGAGGTCATCCCAGTGCGTTGGGAGAGGTCAACAATCGCCTTAGCGACCGTGCCCTTAATATCAAGAGAGGCTTCTAGCTAGACATTCACTAATGAGGTCTCGTTACTAGCAATACATCGCATTATACATAACATACTTTTGTCCGTTTCTTAAGACCTGTATTTTGTATCCTTACTATCTATTTCTTTCTTTCTCCTTTGATTAAATGCTAGTGCTCAATTTTTTTTTTTCATTATTAACATATATTATTTTTCAAACACGCTAAGAGCTTTAATGTGTGTGATTTGTCTTGAATCATTAACATTAACTGAACTCGTTGTACATTTCTCTGTTGAGAGAGACGGAGCGGGGGTTGAGAAAAAGTGAAGAGAGATGAGAGAAGGGAGGTTGAGGTTGAGAGAGAGAAGGAGGGTGCGGGTAGGGGGGGAGAGATATGGGAGGTGAAGGGAGAGATATGGGAGGTGAAGGGAGAGATATGGGAGGTGAAGGGAGAGATATGGGAGGTGAAGGGAGAGATATGGGAGGTGAAGGGAGAGATATGGGAGGTGAAGGGAGAGATAAGGGAGGTGAAGGGAGAGATATGGGAGGTGAAGGGAGAGATATGGGAGGTGAAGGGAGAGATAAGGGAGGTGAAGGGAGAGATAAGGGAGGTGAAGGGAGAGATATGGGAGGTGAAGGGAGAGATATGGGAGGTGAAGGGAGAGATATGGGATGTGAAGGGAGAGATATGGGAGGTGAAGGGAGAGATATGGGAGGTGAAGGGAGAGATATGGGAGGTGAAGGGAGAGATGTGGGAGGTGAAGGGAGAGATATGGGAGGTGAAGGGAGAGATATGGGAGGTGAAGGGAGAGATATGGGAGGTGAAGGGAGAGATATGGGAGGTGAAGGGAGAGATATGGGAGGTGAAGGGAGAGATAAGGGAGGTGAAGGGAGAGATATGGGAGGTGAAGGGAGAGATATGGGAGGTGAAGGGAGAGATATGGGAGGTGAAGGGAGAGATATGGGAGGTGAAGGGAGAGATATGGGAGGTGAAGGGAGAGATATGGGAGGTGAAGGGAGAGATAAGGGAGGTGAAGGGAGAGATATGGGAGGTGAAGGGAGAGATATGGGAGGTGAAGGGAGAGATATGGGAGGTGAAGGGAGAGATATGGGAGGTGAAGGGAGAGATATGGGAGGTGAAGGGAGAGATATGGGAGGTGAAGGGAGAGATATGGGAGGTGAAGGGAGAGATATGGGAGGTGAAGGGAGAGATATGGGAGGTGAAGGGAGAGATATGGGAGGTGAAGGGAGAGATATGATCCACAGCAAATCGGCAACGTCAATCTGTTGAGAGGAGTTGCTTGGAATGCGAGTCAGCGAGGCTTGAATTATCACTAAGGCGACATTGGCCTTGAGAAAGGTGCAGCCAAAGGGAAAATCTTGCTGATTGAGGGTTGCAAGGCCGACGTCTGATTTACAATACTAGTTTGGAACTGAATATGAAGGCAATTTGTTCATAAAACAAACGAAATATAAAATAATAAATGTCACTAAGAACTATGACCCGACCAGGATTTGAACCCATGACATCCAGGATCACCCTTAAACGTATACGGTACCTTAACCACCGCACCAATTTATCGTCTATATCAATTGGTGTGGAGGTCACGGTACCGTATACATTTAGGGGGGAGCCTGGACGTCATGGGTTCGAATCCAGGACGGATCATACAGAGTTCTTAGTGATTTATTGCTTGCGCGTTCCTGCAGCCTTTCTCATATATATAAATGTACTGGTAATAGATAGAATAACATGGCATAACTCTCTGGGGTTGGAGAACCTGTTGAAGTGAGAGAGTCGTGACTTAAGATGAGTCCTCTGGGGGCAGGAATAATCTTATATAAGGACATCTGAATACAGGACACTACAGTGTTTCTTGGCTCAAAAAGGTGGCTTCAATTGCTGCCCAACCAAACTCATTCAGCCCTTTCTCGAAGCAATCCAACGGTCCCGTGTTTATTATATTATCCGGGAAAGTCTTCCGAAAAATAACAAACCTATTTTCGAGCCAATATTTAACCCCCAGTCTATTCTAAATCAAAACTTATCCAATTTGTAGCCATTGTTTACCGTTCAGAAGTTGGAAATGTAATAGAGAGCTTCCTTCCTTCCTATGGAAATGTAATAGAGAGAGAGAGAGAGAGAGAGAGAGAGAGAGAGAGAGAGAGAGAGAGAGAGAGAGAGAGAGAGAGAGAGAGAGAGAGAGAGAGAGACAGAGGGAGAGAGAGAGAGAGAGAGTACCAAGAGGAGTAGTCACTGTAAACTACTGTTTGTGTAGCAGGAGGGGGTCTGAGACCTGACCAATACAGAGGCCTCGTGTCTACCTAAGAGTAAGGTAGTGCTATATAAGGGGCAGGGAGAGGGAAGGGGTGAGGTCCACTAGGGTAGAAAACATGACTCTCAAGTGTTTCTGCTACCAGTGGTGTTGCAAACCCAGTGTGTGTTACAGGCGGTGTTGCTCTACGTTACTCTGAGTGACGCAGGTGTGGCTCCTGGCTGCTGTGTGACGCAGGTGTTTGTTATATATAGGTAATCAAGAATACTAACATATATTAGTCGTGTAAACGCCATAAACAGTTCAGTTGATCATCAGTGATACAAGTAAACATACACGTATTATCCCTATCATGCATACATCAAGAACAAATAATAAGACATATAGACCTGTTAAACAAGAATCCAAAATTATGAGAAAAATGTAATAATTGTGAATAAAATATTAATTGATAATAGTATTGTTTAGTTTAAGTGCTCCCTTATATACGTGTCATGTACACGTGACTACTACGGGGATTATACAGTGACAGGATAGTGCCAGGACAGTGAACAGTTAGTTAGTGCGGTTGGGTATAAAGTGGTGGAGGTGCACTCTATTCACAGTCTTAAAAGTACACATGACAAGTCGATTCAAGGTTTAGACGCCGGGGCCGAAGAGTCGCACCCCATCCACAACAGGTAATAACTAGGTGACTACTAGGAGAGTACATTTTTATAATATTACTAGCTGTACCCAGCCACGCGTTGCTGTGGCACTGCAACGCATGTTCGTGGCTGAGCCACAGCAACCTTTCCCTGTCTCCCAGTCCTCCCCACTATTCCCTATGCCCCGTCCCCTCATCCTACCAACCATTCCTCACTCATCCGTCCCCTCTTCCTTCCAACAGTTCCCCACTCTTCGTCCTCTCGTCTTCCCTTCCCCCGTCCCTTTGTCCTCCCCAACATTCCCCACTCCAGCGTCCGTTCGTCCTTCTAACCATACCCCACTCCATCGTCCCCTCCTCCTCCTCCGCACCATCTTCAACTCCCCCATCCCCTTATCCTCCCTACCATTCCCCCCTACCCCGCCCCCCTCGTCCTTTCCACCAACCCCCACTCCTCTGTTCCCTTGTACTCTCCCCCATTCTCCATTCCCTATCCCCTCGTCCCCATCATCCCCAATTGCCCCATCCCCTCGTCCTCCCCACTATTACCCCCCTCCCCTGTCCTCTCGTCCTCCCAAAATCCCCCACTCCCGTCCCCTTGTCCTCCCCAACATTTCCCACGTCCTCATTCGATGCATTCCCAAACGATCTGATGATCTCATCAGAAAATTAAGAACATCAAATGATCTGATGTTCCCATCACTAAAATATAAGAAAAACAGATAAAAAACCAAATGAAAAAAATGAAAAATAAAAAAATAAATTATACTCACGAAATGAACGGTATGGTAAACAACACAGCACAATTTCAACGCAATGTCACACAAAATAAATTAAATCAAAATGAAAATAAATCGAAATTCATGAAAATTAAATTTATCAATGCAATCGGAAACACTGAAATGGAATCTGAACAGATTTAGTATATCGTTTGTTGCTATTACGTGCAACAGATTGCGCTGTTTTTTTTAAAGCATGTTTTTACATGTCACAGGTGTGGCATCTCTATAGTTGGTATATAAAAACACGCGTGTATTCAAATGGTACGTTGTATCCAAATTTCAGAGCAAGCGATGAAGAACTTTTGGAGATTTCAGCGCGTGTCCCTGGAAACACAAACCGAAACTGTCTCCATTTTCCGCTTGTTACTACTTGTAATAAAGTTGTTACATCTTGGCTTTACGTGTTTATGACGTATTAGAACGTTGTTACAACTTGCTATATTGGTTGTTATAACTGGTTAGGAGGTGTTAAAACTTGTTCGAACGTTGTACCAACGTCGTAGTTTCGGTGTGTGTTTGGCGGGGTTGCTCTTACCTTCAACAAATGGCGCTGTAGAAAGAAAGAAAAAAGAAAAATTTTTCCTGTCACAGTTGTGGCATGCATATAGGAGGTATATAAAAACACGTGTCTATTCCAATGCAACGTTGTGTCAAAATTTCAAAGCAATCGGTAAAGAGGTTTCAAAGATTTCCCTCCCATGAAAATCACATGAAAAAATTAAGTTTTTCAAAACACGTATGTTTTTTTCCCGTCACAGACGTGACATCTATATAATATGTATATATAAACCCGCTCAGATGTAAATGGAACGTTGTGTGAAAATTTCAAAGCAATCGGTGAAGAACTTTCATTTACATTTTTTACCCTTTACCCCTATACTTTTACTTATTACCCCTTATTCCTATACTGTTAATAGGTTAAGTAATAATTGTAAATAAGAAGCAATAAGATGCTTATCTTAACATACTAAGAAGGTTAGGTGAGGTCGGTGTTTTCTATGAAGCTTTTCAAGGTAAATTAAAATATTCCCAATCAATTAGTATGTCAAATATGCACTTATTAAATAAGCCAATATTGACTGTAAGCAAGTGTGAGAACGGGTTGACCTGTCACAGGTGTGGCACCTATACTTTTACTTATGAAATGAACGGTATAGTAAACAGCACAGCTCAATTCCAACACAATGTCACAGAAAATAGTTCAATAAAAAATAAAATAAACCAAAATCTATGAAAATAAAATTTATCAATGCAATCGGCAACATTCAAATGGAATTCGTGACATATATAGTATAGCGTGCATGTTACTATTATGTGCAACAGATGGCGCTGTTTTCCAAAAACGCATGTTTTTACCTATCACATAGGTGGCATCTATATAGTAGGTATATAAAAAGACGCGCATATTCGAATGGAACGTTGTGTCAGAATTTCAAAGCAATCGGTGAAGAACTTTTGAAGATTACAGTGTGTGTTGGTCTTACATTCAATAGATGGCGATATTTAAAAAAAAAAACATGTTTTCTCTGGTCACAGATAACGCATGAATATAGTAAGTATATAGAAACAAGCGCCTATTAGAATGCAACGTCGTGTCAAAATTTCAAACAAATCGGTAAAGAGGTTTCGAAGATTTCTCTAACATGAAAACCACATGAAAAACACAATTTTTCAAGAAAAGCATGTTTTTTTCCGTCACAGACGTGACATCAATAGAATAAGTATATAAAAACCTGCTCAGATGCGAATGGAACATTGTGGGAAAATTTCAAAGCAATCAGTGAAGAGCTTTCATAGATTGGCGATTTTGAACAAACGAACAATTCCATTTATATTTATATAGATCAAGGCTGAAAAAATACTAGAGAGAATGAAACTAAATTGTAAATTCCTCTCTCCTACCTGTCCAAGTAGTTCCAAGTAGCGCGGGCTATGGCGATCCCGTAGTGGACTTCCCTAGCACAGGAGCGAGGCTGTAACGAAATAAAAAGTGGTACGAGGAAGGACAGTATGTTTATGGGTGCCATTTTGGAGTTCTCGTGAGCGCCTCCGAAAGGGTTTAAACTTTAATAGTCTTAGTTGAATGATAGTAAAGTAGTTCTGTACTCCCCTTTCTAATTGTCAGTATCCTGATCTAGTTGTTGGAGCAGAGGTCTCGTATTTCTCTGACCCCGAATGCCGACTCACAACTTTCAAAGTATTGTAATAATTGTGATATTGTAATACAATATTGTATTTATTGTAAAGTGTTGTCACCCCCCCCCCCTAATGTTATGGATCTCATCGCATAAGGAAAGCGTGAGACGCTACTATTAACCGTAGTAGTGTTACAGGACGAAGTTAACCCACATTGAGTTTCAGTAAGAGTTACTGCAGATAATAATCAACACGAGAATGACTAAAATATATCATCGAGATTCCTTGCTTGCATCAGCTCATGGTTGAGTGGTCACCCAATAGTGACAGTGATATTGCTGTTAAGAGTTTTAAGACCCCCCCCCCCCCTTGTAACACTTTACTTTACAGAACGAATTGCTAAATACAGACTATCATTGAACACTTCAAATGGTTATTTAAGCTGTAAGACCTAGCTATACAAGACTTTAATACGTAAAAAACCAAAGAATTCGTTAAACTATAATATTACACAAGCTACCAGGAACACGAGACATAACAAGAATATTGTCAAAGAAAATCCAGTATTATTTCAGTTATTTCAGACCGAGGAGGGGGAGGGAAAGATTCTGAAAGCCGACCTAAACCCGTGATTCACGGGGGCAAATTACATTTGTTGGGAAGCCACCAACAAAATCCACGGTGATGCGAACGATGGAACCTGCAAACCACTGAAGGGGGAGAATTTTTTTTTTTCTATCAGGAGAAAAGATTATATTTTTAAGAAATTATATTTGAATATTTTAGGCTTATTTCGGGATTTACAAAATATATCCATCTCTCTCTCTCTCTCTCTCTCTCTCTCTCTCTCTCTCTCTCTCTCTCTCTCTCTCTCTCTCTCTCTCTCTCTCTCTCTCTCTCTCTCTCTCTCTCTCTCTCTCTCTCTCTCTCTCTCTCTCTCTCTCTCTCTCTCTCTCTCTCTCTCTCGCTCTCTCTTTTAAACCAGAACTCATTAGGAATAACATTGAAGCATCTTGTGAAGCTGCTAAGCTAATATCTTTCATCCAACATCAGCTTA
>NC_091160.1:29614384-29624384 GCF_040958095.1 Procambarus clarkii
AAGGCTGTGAAGCAGCGGCTCATGCTGCACGAGCCTACATTAGCTCTCTTACTGAAGACCAGGCAGTAGTAAAATTAGATTTTTAAAAACGCTTTCAACTCGGTCAAAAGGGAAGCAATCCTCACTGCAGTCCAGGAACATTGCCCAAGCATTCTCCCGTTTGTGTCAGCAGGCTACAGCAAAGGACTCAACCCTCCTGTTTGGCAAACATGAAGTCACCTCAGCAGAGGGAATTCAACAGGGTGACCCACTTGCACCGTTCCTCTTTTGCATAGCGGTTCGAGAAATTACAACCAGACTGTCCAGCGAGCTCAACATCTGGTTCCTGGATGACGGCACTCTGGCAGGCACACAAGATTCCCTGCTAGAAGACTTACAGCTGGTGAAGACACGGGGGGAGTCCATGGGTCTCGTTCTTAGCCCCTCCAAGTGCGAAATTATTGCATCTAGTGAAGTAATCATTAGAGCAGTGAAATCAGTTCTACCAGAAGCCTCAGTCGTTAAACCTACCGACAGCACACTACTCGGAGCACCTCTGGGCCACAATGCCATTGCTGCAGTCCTTGACGAAAAGTTTAGAGACCTAAAGGAGGATGGAAGAGAGAATTGGGGACTTGGACTCCCACGATGCCCTCTACCTTCTCACAAAGTGCCTTACCCTGCCCAGGCTAACATACTTCTTAAGGTGTGCACCAACTTTTGGCAACCCACTTCTAAATCAATATGATGAGCTCCTCAGGTCAATATTCAGGAAGGCGCTCAACCTAGATTTAGATGACAGTCAGTGGGACAAGCAACACTACCAGTGAGATTTGGAGGGATAGGCATACGAAAGGCAACTGAGGTAGCACTTCCAGCATTCTTATCCTCATGTACAGCAGCCAACGAATTGGTAGGGCAGATCCTACCAGAGCGTATGAGAGAGACAGCGGGAACTCGTGATCAAACGTTCATCGAAGCAGCCAGACAATGGGACACCATTGCACACCCTCAACCCCGACCACAAGTCCCAAAAGACCACAAGCAGGCCCACTGGGATAGCCCCATAATGGAAAAGACTGTCACAGCAATGATTGACAACGCTGATGCTGAAAACAAAGCCCGCCTCCTAGCGGTAACAGCACCCCACGCCGGGGATTTTTTATTTGCTGTGCCCAATGCAGCCCTGGGAACTCGCCTCAGTCATGACGCTCTCCGCATTGGAGTTGCCCTTCGCCTTGCCGCCCCCATCCTCACCGAACATAGGTGCATCTGCGGAACTGCGATGGCAGACCAATATGGTCGTCATGGTCTGGTATGTCGTAAATCACAGGGTAAAATTGCAAGACATGAAGAAGTCAACGACATCATCAAGAGGAGCCTCGCCACAGCCCGCTGCCCGGCACAAAGAGAACCACACTTATCCAGACCTAACGACCCTCAGAAGCGCCCTGATGGGGTCACCTTGCTACCTTGGAAGGATGGTAAGCAAGTGGTATGGGACTACACGTGCGCTGCCACACTGGCCAGTACCTACCTCCACTACAGCACACGTGAAAGCGGTGGTGCTGCTTCTTTCAGGGAATCGCAGAAAATTATTAAATACAGAGGTCTAGCACACTGCTACAGCTTTGTTCCGATCGGCTCGGAGACCCTCGGTTCGTGGGGAAAATGTGCATTGAAGTTCCTGAAGGAATTGGGGGACAAATTGATCAGCGCTACAAAAGACCAGAGAGCAAAAAGTTTCTTGTTCCAGCGCCTCAGTGTTGCGATTCAGAGAGGAAATGCCTGTTGCGTCTTGGGCACTAGTCCAACTTCAGAGGAATTCGAAGAAGTGTTTGACTTGCAACAATGATCGAACCCGTCTGTGACATTCATCAATGTTTCCCATTGTTGTGTTCTTCAAGAGATCCATAACCTTTAAGCACCTTTTTGCATTATTATTTTTGTATCAACCCATGTATATCTTGTAACCATCAAATGCATAATAAAGCACAAAAATATTCAAGGAAGGGGGTGGTAGGAGAAAAGCACACAGAAACTGTATTGGAGGGGATCTAAACATTCCCTCTAATGCGTTATGCGTGGTTTTCCTCCGAGGCTATGGGTCCCCCTTCTTCCAGCTAGAGGTGGTACTCCCTTCTATTATTATAAAAAAAAAAATATATATATATATATATAATTTCTCTGCTACAAGTCCTGTTTTTCCCCCTGTCCTTCTTCCTACCTCCTTTACGCCCGCCAGCCACAAAAAAAAAAAACAGACCTGCGAGAATATTTCAGCTAAAAACTGCAGCAGGTGTCAAAGTTTTGGCCGCAAAAATATCCCGCGTGGCACTACCCGCCGCCCGGAATATTAGTCAGTAGGAGCGGAAAAGTCTGGTTCCCTCTTGTGCTACTTCACATTACCTCTCTCTGTCTCTCTCTCTCTCTCTCTGTCACTATCTCTGTCTCTCTCTCTCTCTCTGTCACTATCTCTGTCTCTCTGTCTCTCTCTCTGTCACTATCTCTCTCTCTCTCTCTCTCTGTCACTATCTCTGTCTCTCTGTCTCTCTCTCTCTCTCTCTCTCTCTCTGTCACTATCTCTCTCTATTTCTCCATTCCTTGCAGCTCCTCCTCTCACGTGTCGTCGTTGGTGCTCTATCTATAAACTGCCAGCAGGAATTTATTGAAGATTCATGAATGTGGTGAAGGGACGAGGTCAAGCTGCTCCGGGTAGCTGTAAGGTCCAGCCGGTGTGCATGTCGCGTCTGGTGATGCAACATTCACCGCTGGTCGGGTCGTTGTGTCGCTTCGCTGTCGTCTTCAAACTATTGGGTGCCAGGATGATGTTGTCTGTCTGTCTGTCTGTCATCTTTAACTTGTTGGGGGCCGGGTTGATGTTGTCTGTCTGTCTGTCTGTCATCTTTAACTTGTTGGGGGCCGGGTTGATGTTGTCTGTCTGTCTGTCTGTCATCTTCAACTTGTTGGGGGCCGGGTTGATGTTGTCTGTCTGTCTGTCATCTTCAACTTGTTGGGGACCGGGTTGATGTTGTCTGTCTGTCTGTCATATTCAACTTGTTGGGGGCCGGGTTGATGTTGTCTGTCTGTCATCTTCAACTTGTTGGGGGCCGGGTTGATGTTGTCTGTCTGTCATCTTCAACTTGTTGGGGGCCGGGTTGATGTTGTCTGTCTGTCATCTTCAACTTGTTGGGGGCCTGGTTGACGTGGTCTGTTTGTGTCCGACTATGGGGGTTCAGGTTCAGATGGCGTGTTTGCCACTTTCAAGAAGTTTGGATTTGGTTTATATTGTCTCAGATTAGTTCTTGAGTTCTTTGCTGATAGTTCAAAAATAATCATAAATTATGGTTTTCTTCAGGAAAACACCTAATGGCAGTATGGATGTGTGAGGGAAAAACAAGAATTTACAAGAAAAGTTCTCAGCCCATGGCCATATCTGGCCTTATGCGAGTTATTATTTTTGCATCTTCTTGAGATCTTGAGATGATTTCGGGGCTTTTTTAGTGTCCCCGCGGCCCGGTCCTCGACCAGGCCTCCACCCCCAGGAAGCAGCCCGTGACAGCTGACTAACTCCCAGGTACCTATTTACTGTTAGGTAACAGGGGCATTCAGGGTGAAAGAAACTTTGCCCATTTGTTTCTGCCTCGTGCGGGAATCGAACCCGCGCCACAGAATTACGAGTCCTGCGCGCTATCCACCAGGCTACGAGGCCCCTAATTTTTCCCATGAATTTTCTCGATTGATTAAACACAGTTTCTATCTCGCAATTCTATTTCGTTGTAACTTTAACTGACGTGTTTCACCCAGATTAGAGAAGTGTGAATAACCCTGCAGTAAGGGTCGTGGAGCCCACCCTGCAAGGGGTCGTGAAGGCACCTTCATTAACGAGTCTGTAACTGAGAACATACAAGGCAAACCTCTTTAAAATTCACTCCCGTAGGGGACTGGAAAGCCCTTGGGCCTCTCACCACTCCCACCTAAACAGAATATATATGTGAGCTACACATTGGTTAATATATATATAGTTCTTGTTTTAGGAAATCAGCGGGTTTAAGGGGCTGGAGCTCAAGCCTCTTTCGTTAGTACCCCTTTGGCCTTCTTTTATTATTTCCTGACAAAGGAGATTATCTGATGCTGGTGTTCGCATCTTTATCGTCTTAACTCTTCTATTCGGTTCGTGTTTGTCTTCTCGGTCTATTTCCACTTTCTCCTGCACGTGAGGTTTTATCTCTTGATGATGAGGTTCCAAAGGAGCATTAAATTATATTTCCGATATGCAAAACCCTCTTTGCCAGTAACTCCAGTGCTTGCCTTAAGGTCCCCAAGACCTCCTCCTCCTTCTTCTTCTCTTCTTCCTCCTCCTCCTTCTTCTTCTCTTCTTCCTCCTCCTCCTTCTCCTCCTCCGACTCCTTTTCCCCCCCTCCTCGCTCTCATGCTTTATTCCTGGCACCTCACGACACTGGAGGACCTCCTCCTCCTCCCCCCTCCATCCAAGCCCCAATCCCTCACTAACACCCGAGGACCCCCCACCCCCCACCTCTCCACCTTGCCCCCCCTCCTCCCTCTTCCCCTTAACGTCCCCCTCCTCTCTCTCGTCTTGCCTTCTCTGTGATCTTTCTGTGAACGCTCGTAGGATCCATGGTGCAAATCCCAGAGTTAAGATTATATATAGTCCCGGGGCTTCCCTGCACACTGTCTTTTGTGCTTCTCGCACGGTCTTTTGTGCCCCCTACAGGGTCTGTTGTGCCCTCCACAGGGTCTTTGGTGCCCCCAACACGGTCTTTTGTTATCCCCCACAAGGTGTTTTGAGACCCTCCACAAGGTCTTTTGTGACCCCCACAGGGTCTTTTGTGCCCCCCGCAAGGTTTTTTTTGTGACCCCCACAAGGTCTTTTGTGCCCCCCGCAAGGTTTTTTGTGACCCCCCACAAGGTCTTTTGAGACCCCCCACAAGATCTTTTGTGACCCCCCACAGAGTCTTTTGTGACCCCCACAGGGTCTTTTGTGACCTCTACAAGGTCTTTCGTGACCCCACAAGGTCTTTTGGGACCCCCACAAGGTCTTTTGTGCCCCCCACAGGGTTTTTTGAGACCCCCACAGGATCTTTTGTGACCCCCCACTGGGTCTTTTGTGACCCCCCCCCCCCCACCAAAGGGTCTTTTTTGCCCCCCCCCCCCCCATATGGTCTTTTTGTGCTACCCACACGATCTTGTGTGCTACCCACATTTTTTATGGAATCCATATGTAGATAATTTCGTTTCTATCTTCCCTCTTTTATTTTTATGTCCGCAAAGTTTTTTTCAGTATTTGACGACTTTTTCTTAGCAGAATAAGATGATTTTGCTATTTAACATGCATAACGTAAATACAACGGCAAGGGAATACCACCTCTGGTAGGAAGAAAGGAAGCTGTAGCCTCGGAGAAAAACAAAACGTATTAGAGTGTATTTTTAGGTCCCTCCAATACAGTTTCCATGTTTTTTTTTTGTCATACCACCCACCTTCCTTTTGTGTTTTGTTATGCTTTATTAGATAGTTAAAGGTTACATGATTTACATTGGTTATACAATGGTTGCTTAAAGAGTATAGATCTCTTGGACCTCACCAGCTTCCGGATATGAACCGAGGACGCAGCAGGAATGTCCCCTCTGGATCGCCACACTGAGGCGCTGAGACAAGAAACTGGCAGCCCTTGGGTCTCTGGTGATGTCAACGAGCCTAGAACCTAATTCTTTGAGAAAGCCCAAGGCACGCCTATCCCAGGAACCATGCGTCTCAGACGCTATGGAAACGAAGGTGTATTGACCTTCCAGTCACCTGTACTTGACTGAATACGCTGTTTCCCTGTGTGTAGCCGTCCCACCTGCTTGATCAGCACCAAGGTGTTTGTAGGTGTCAACGAAGATGGATACACACGAGTAGTCCCACACCATCTGTTTGCCCTTCTTTCAGGGATACAGTGTGATAACATCTGGGCGACGTGCGGGAAAATCTGGGTTTTGGTCCACATGGATACGGGGTTCTCTCTCTACTGGGCACTGAGCTCATGCAAGGCTCTTCTTGATGATGTCATTAACCTCATTGTAAACAGATATTTACCTGTGTCTTGTACTAGAAAAACAGTTTACAGTGCCCCGGTACTTGGTAGACATAGATTTACCTTTGTTTATAACAGATAGACAGATAGTTACCTAAGCCTTGTACCTAGTAGATAGATAATTATCTGTGTCTTATACAAGGTAGATTCACAATTACCTGTGCCTTATACCAGGTATATTCACAATTACCTGTGCCTTATACCTGGTATATTCACAATTACCTGTGCCTTATACCACGCATATTCACAATTACCTGTGCCTTATACCACGCATATTCACAATTACCTGTGCCTTATACCACGCATATTCACAATTACCTGTGCCTTATACCACGCATATTCACAATTACCTGTGCCTTATACCAGGTAGACACAGTTACACGTTCCATGTACCAAGTAGTCAGATAACTACCCGCGTCTCCTATCAGTTACACAATTAATGTTCTTTATAAAAGGTAGACTCACAATTTACCTGCACCTTGTAGCAGGTAGACAGACAATTACCTCTTATTAGATTACACATGAGTACTAAAACTTCAATTTCTAAAAGTAAGAGGACAAAGGGCGCTTAAAAAAAGACCACTTTTGTTTTCTTTCAACAAAAAAGTATCTATTTACCATGAGATATCTTGGCTCATTTGGGTTCCATTGAAGGAAAATTGAAGCACTGTAATCTTGCTTTAACTACGATCTAGAAAGTTATCAAATTCGATATCATGATCTTGAAGCACAGTGGTCTGCGTTTTCGTCTCTCAATCGAGAGACGAGGGGCTCTGGTTCAATCCCCGGGCAGTTGAGCATGTTTGCTTGTTTTCACCGGTTTTGTCTGTTTATCTGGCAAAATAGTAAGTATTCAGGAGAGAGCCAACTGTTGTGGATTGCATCCTGGGAGGAGAGTCATTAATTGGCTTTGAGTTTCCAGTAAGCTAATGTACAGTCTTCCTGCCCCCCCCCCCCATCAACGTTATATTTACGTTGTAACAACAGAGTTGGTACAACGTTGTTAGATTGTGTGTTTGCTGGTGTATTAAGAGTGATCAACAAACCACACGTCACTAACAAACACTGATGCATTCATAATTATATCTCATTTATATTAATTTTATCGGTTCAACTGAACAGAAAAAATTATTTCGCTCACCGTTATGACACTTGCTGTATGCCAATATCGAAATACATAAATATCATAAATATTTTGAAAACGTAACATTCTTCTTAAATTGGTAAAAAAAAAATGCATAAATAATTAGTGTGAGTATCCATTAACTACAGAGGAAGTCTCTCAATTTCTTAATCCACTGAACGAAACAGGTACATCCGGCCGGAACAGTGACAAGAGTTGATGTTAAGAGTAAATATAATTCCCCAAAATAGAGCTACCACATAAGGCAGTGTTCCTGTGTACACATGTAAGTAGAGTCTCATATATATTAACTATGAGACAGTCACTTCACACATCTCAATATCCAGGAAGTGACGACGTTTCGTTTCGTTTTGGATCGCTATCAAATCGTGTAGGGACAGGATGGGACAGAAAACGATTGGGCGCTTTTCCTATCACCTAATGCATCTGTTCATCTAGGAGCCCACGAGTTAGTCTTAGCTTGCTGTGAGGGTTGCATCATGAAGGGAGGGGGGGGGGGGCGGGTTGGAAGGTCACTAATTAGACCTTTCGGGGTGCCTTGACATAAACCTAACATGTATATATACACTGGCTGCTTGTCCTCCGGTAAAAGGCATTATAATGAATGAATTTTAGGATAAAAGGTGAAAAGGATGAAGTATAAATTGAAATATATTGGTAGAGCAATTACAAAATAATTACCAATTTACAGAGGCTGGGTATATTCGAAAAGATAAACTAGCAAGAAAGAGATTAACCTCGTTAGCGAGATAACATGTTGCACAAAATGCAAATAACCAAATGTTGAATGTTATCTTAACCCCCCCCCCTCCTCCATCCACACTCCCCCCCCCCTTTCCATCCCAATCCTTATCCCTGATTCCTTCCAAGTGCTGTATAGTTGTTATTGCTTGGTGCATTCTCCTGTGAGTTCCCTTCCCTTTCTTCAGTTGACAGTACTTGGAGATATCTTATAAATAAGATTTATAGAGAAACTATCAGTGAAGTTGTTATTTAAAATCTTGAAAGTCTCAATAACTATGATTGGTGGCACACAATAACAGTGTGTGTTATGTGGCTTTACATGACCATGTAAGAACACTGAGAACATGTGTCTAACACTGTTTTATATGACCAAGTAAGAACACTGAGAACATGTGTCTAACACTGCTTCACATGACTAAGTGTGGCAACACACTCAGCATGTGTCACATGCTGAGTTTAACATGTCAATGATATGTTATCGTGGCATCTATCTAGCCCTGTTTTATATATTGCCATGTTAGACATCTACTCTTTGATATGATCTCAAGATATCCACCTAACATGTCTTGCCACGTGATATTTTAATAAACAGGATCATAACTTATGTTGAAAAAGATCAAATCGTTTAGCTTTGGCTAAAGTTTTGCGGAAGTTTAAGGATCAGGTAGTTTTGTTGAAGCTTAACTGACCTTTGTTTACCCGCAAACTTCACAAGAGCGCTTTGAGTCAAAAGAAGTAGCAGAAGTTAGTCTTTAGCTTAAGAAACGTCATGGTGTTTACCATTTGTATTTTGTTTGAATAGTTTCCAAAGATACTTTTTTCCATCAGTTTCTACTTTTTCTCCCATGATTATTAGAAAACGATTATTCCTTTGAGTATAGCTAAATCTTCATACCTTCGGCCTCGAGTATAAAGGAGATCCCTCGCAGGACTAGGGAGAGAATCCAAGGGACTAGGTCGAGCCCAGAAGACAACAACACATCCCAGAGGAGTAGGAAGCAGCTGCTGGGATGCTGGGATGGGTTGTAGGTGATCTTAATTCAGTAGAGAGAGACTAGTACAAACTTATTTTTTATCCTCTTTGGCCGTTTCAGTCATTTTCGGAGAAAGTAGAGTAGAGTAGACAGTCTACTTTCACCTAGAGTAGTCTGCTTCACCTCGAGTAGAGAGATTAGTAAGAACTTATTTTTTAACCTCTTTATCTGTTTCAGTCATTTACAAAGTTTCTCTCATGCCATTTATCATACAATATTATTTTGGTACAAGGAGCACCATCGTCATTTATTTTCAGCGAATTTTAAATAGTTAAATTGCGCTACGCTCCATAATGATGAAATATAATTATGCGATGCATTTTATATAATTATGCGATGCATATATATATATATATATATATATATATATATATATATATATATATATATATATATATATATATATATATATATATATATGTAGTAGGGGTACAACTGGTGCAATTGTATGGATCCATAGTCTTGGAGAAGGAAATAAAGAGTACTCAGAGAATACCTCATGGATCCTCACGTAACATTCTAATATTTTTTTCTCTTCCTCCCCGATTATTTTGTATATATGTATGTATCTCATTTTATTTTATTTAAAATTTCATTACACAAAAGGGTTACAACATTGGTTACTTGCAGGGTAAAAGACTACTTATCACAGGTTGTTGAGTTCCTCCAGCTCATAAGATGGCGGACAGGAACTATGGATACAGTGATACATGGATTCACACACACACACACACACACACGCACACACTTTGGGGGTAGTATGGGGTTTGGAGTTGGGGGGGGGGGCTTTCTATGCACCGTCTTCTGCATAGAACCTCCCCTCTATCCCAATCCCTCCCTGCCCCCACTGAAATGCTAAGACAAATCTCCCTCCCCCCACACCCCATTCTCACTCTTCTACCCCTCCCCTCCTCCCATCATGTCCCCCCTCCCCCGTTTTCCTTCTGGTCCTCCCTCCCCCTTCATCCCATACCCTCCCTGTCCCACCCCCTTCATTTGACCCC
>NC_091160.1:29629384-29691884 GCF_040958095.1 Procambarus clarkii
AGGAGATGAGAAGCTTCCTAAGGGAAATACATTGGGATACTGAACTCAGAACCACGCCCGTACAAGACATGATGGACTATGTCACCCAAAAGTGTCAGGAGGCTGTAAGCAGGTTTGTCCCAGCCCGACAGGAAAAAACAGAGAAGAATCCGTGGTTTAATAGGGAATGTATGAAAGCAAAGGAGCTGAACAAAAGGACATGGAGGAACTTCCGTAATAACAGAACACCAGAAAGTAGAGAGAGATACCAGAGAACCAGGAACGAGTATGTTAGTGTGAGAAGAGCAGCTGAGAAAAGGTATGAAAATGATATAGCTAATAAAGTAAAAACCGAACCAAAGCTACTACACAGTCACATCAGGAGGAAGACAACAGTGAAGGAACAGGTGATGAAACTTAGGGTGGGCGAGGACAGGTTCACAGAGAATGACAAAGAGGTGTGTGAAGAACTCAACAAAAGGTTCCAGGAGGTCTATACAATACAACAGGGAGAAGTCACGGCGCTAGGAGAGGTGGCAGCAAACCAGGTGACCTTGTGAAGGTTCGAAATTACAAGAGATGAGGTAAAGAAGCGCCTATTGGAGCTGGACGTGAAAAAAACTGTTGGGCCGGATGGAATCTCACCATGGGTATTGAAAGAGTGTGCAGGAGCACTTTGCTTGCCTCTCTCCATAGTGTACAGTAGGTCACTGGAAACGGGAGACCTACCAGAAATATGGAAGACTGCTAATATAGTCCCAATATACAAAAGGTGACAGACAAGAGGCACATAACTACAGGCCAGTGTCCTTAACTTGTATACCATGCAAAGTGATAGAGAAGATTGTGAGAAAAAACCTAGTAACACATCTGGAGAGAAGAGACTTCATGACAACCCATCAACATGGGTTCAGGGTGGGTAAATCTTGCCCTACAGGCTTGATAGAATTCTACAATCAAGTGACAAAGATTAAGCAAGAAAGAGAAGGATGGGCGGACTGCATTTTTTTGGACTGTAGGAAAGCCTTTGACACAGTACCACATAAAAGGTTGATGCATAAGCTGGAGAAACAGGCAGAAGAAACTGGTAGGGCGCTCCAGTGGATAAGGGAGTACCTAATCAATAGGAAGCAGAGAGGTACTGTGAGGGGGTGAGACCTCAGAATGGCGTGAAGTCACCAGTGGAGTCCCAGAGGCCTCTGTACTCGGACCTATCCTGTTTCTGATATTCGTAAATGATCTCCCAGAGGGTCTAGACTCATTCCTCTCAATGTTTGCAGACGACGCCAAAATTATGAGAGGGATTAAGACAGAGGAGGACAGCTCGAGGCTTCAAGAAGACCTCGACAAGATGAAGGAATGGTCGAACAAAGGGTTGTTAGAGCTTAACCCAAGCAAATGTAATGTAATGAAGATAGGGATAGGAAGCAGGAGACCAGATACAAGGTATCATTTGCGAGATGAAATACTTCAATAATCAGTCTTTAGTCTTTAGAAATAGTCTTTAGAAACAGTTCAATAGTCTTTAGAAACAGTTCAATAGTCTTTAGAAACTTGTGTAAGGAATCTTTCAGAACATCATATACCACATATGTCTGATCAATCCTGGAGTATGCTGCTCCAGCATGGAGTCCATATCTAGTCAAGCATAAGACTAAACTGAAAAAGGTTTAAAGGTTTGCCACCAGACTAGTACCCGAGCTGAGAGGTATGAGCTACGAGGAGAGACTACGAGAATTAAACCTCACTTCGTTGAAAGACAGAAGAGTTAGGGGGGACATGATCACCACATTCAAGATTCTCAAGGGAATCGACAGGGTTGATAAAGACAGGCTATTTAACACAAGGGGCACACGCACGAGGGGACACAGGTGGAAACTGAGTGCCCAAATGAGCCACAGAGATATTAGAAAGAACATTTTTAGTGTCAGAGTGGTTGACAAATGGAATGCATTAGGAAGTGATGTGGTGGAAGCTGACTATACACAATTTCAACAGTAGATATGATTGTGAGGGAATGAAGATTCCCTCAGCTAGTTTTCCTATTTTTCTAGATTAGGCTAGAGATGCTCTAGGGACTCTAGCCTAGTCATTTAAGACTAGCTAGAGATCTGTGATGGCTCTGTTGAGAGAGTTACATAATTTTTCCTGTTTCTGTGAAATAGGATGAGAGTTGAGAGTGAAGTGGTATGAGAGGATATTTGACTCAAAACGGTTTTAGAGGTGCGGGGGACAGTGGGGTGAACGTCGTCTCCCCCCCCCCTCGCCATGTGAGACATCGCGCCAATCCTACTCCTCCCCCTCCTTGTGACGTCAAGGGATGCCTGAGTGTGAGATGCGCCTGTGATTGGTAGCCGCACCTCCGCCTCTAGGTGAGTTTTGGCGCGAACAGCTGTGATTGGTAGCGGCACCAGAGAGCTGTGCCGCCTTTGTGCTGATTGGTCAAGACAAGGTAGAGGATTTTCTTTCAACCTGTCCTCTTAAAAAGAACGTCGCTTTTGGCCGTTTGCCCGTATGGCCGAATTTGGACGTAATTTGAAAATGAAAAAAATATGAAAATAAATTTGGCATTTTTTTTTTCAACAACAGTAAGTTAAGGGTCCTCTGATAGGTTAGGTGGGCAGGAAATTCTCATAAAGTTTCAAAACGTTATGAAAAACGTTAATTTAAAGTGTCCTCTTTAAACCTCTACGCGTAAGCCAGACGACTCAAATAGAAAACGGAACAGAACGTCACTTTTCTGAGTCGATTTCATTTCAAATTACGTCCAAATTTAGCCATAGCGCGCATACCAGCCAAAAGTGACGTTATTTTTAAGAGGACGGGTTGGGACATAACGAAACGAGTCACTCTCTGTAGTGTAACTTAGTCTGTGAAATTTTTTTGATTTGCAATATTGCGTCATCAGTGGGCACACCTGTGTTCAGGTTAGTTCAATATGCAGCCTCACAGCAAGGGTTCCTATTTAGCTGTTTGTTATCGTGCCACTGGATGGACATTAACGTAGTGTAAACTCAAATAATGTAGTAGTTTAGTCTCTTGTTATTAATAAATTGTTTATTTTATAGAAAACGGTCTTTGGTGTCAACCCTTCAACCAATTTTTTCCACCCATGTTCTTCTTTATACGATTGAATGTTGATTTGATCTTTTGATATGACGGCTGTTCTTGGGAATTCGAATTCCAATTCATAACACCATAACATCATATATAAATATTTGATTGTGAGAACCCGTCGGTTACCCTTTATTAGTTTTAACGTCCTGTTTAACTAGTATTATAGACTGTGGGTTGGTTGGTGTAGTCGTCGTTGATCCTCCTCTACGGACAACCCAACCCACAACTCGGTAGAGTGCTTATACTAGGAGATCACCCTTGGCGCTTCTGGCTCTTGGAGAGGGGCTCAACGTCACACGTTCAGGGGATGCGGCTCCAACACTTAGCCTCGTCGTCACGTGCACACACCCACTCGAGCCGCTGTGACTCCCCACTCTCTCCTTATGAGATATGATCTCCTCAATCCCCCTATGACTTACTAGTATTACCTCCTACCCTGTCCACAGCAGTGGTTCATGGTTCTTTCTCTCTCTCTCTCTCCTTCTTTACTACCTCCTGGGAAGCCTCACTAGGACAAGGGCAAACACCAGCAAATTGTGACACATTTACTGAAGAAAGCACATACACGATACATACACACATATAATAATAATGAATCCTATACTCTATAATATCACAATCAGGTTGCACTCCAATACCATCAGAACTCTATTATCAGCTTATCAAGTGGTATCCTACCTCCTGGTTCACCACCTGATACTATTAACTTCCTCAAGTTGGTCAAGCCTACACACTGTTGCACCATCAGCAAGATAACATATATATATAGAAAACCAGCATTTGAATGCAATAACATATACCAGTATAAATGTTCATTGATACTTCAGTATAAAAAAAACTCCTTGACGCAAGAATGCCAACAGTCACTCACCTCTCACTGCGTCTTGCACGCTAATGACAACCAAACACTATCAACTCCCTACTAGTAATCCACCAGAACTTCCCCTTCCACCTCTGGAAGTTCACTACCCTATTTCTTTAGGTTCTTCCGGGCTTCACTACCAGGATCCTCTGCAGCTCCTCCAGGCTGCTATCATGAAGTTTCCTTGAGCAACTACGGTGCTTCACCCTTCTGCTAGGCTCCTCCACAGCTCTCTTGGCTGCTACACCATGAAGTTTCCTCGAGTAACTATGGTGCTTCACCACCTCTACAGAAGCACGTGACACTCCTCTTCACTGCTGCTTCTCCTCACAGCTCGAGGTCCTCTGCTCCACTACCTTGGAGTCTCATCAGCTACTTCATCTGCTGGCTTCGAAGTTCTCAGCAACTTCTTCCCCAAAAGACAAACCTGCAACCCATCGACACTCCAATAAAATGTTCCCCTTTAACACATAAACAAAAAATATTCACACAATATGTTTGCCTCAAACCTCTATCTGTTCTCTACATACAGTGAGAGTGGACTCCCCCGTTTTGGGCGGGTCCATACTCCACCTCGCCTGGTGGCGGTCCTCACTCGCTGGGAGGGTCTTCCTCCATCTGGAGCCAGGCTCCCTCAGTCGTCCGCCAGCGCTCAGAGAGGACGGACGTCGCTCCGTGTTCCTCCCTCTTCACTCTCCTATTTCAGGCCTTCTGCCTTATTAAAACATGTCTAACTTATAAATAAACATCGCTACTGTCGCTGGGCACACGACCAACTACAATGCAATCACTATGAACTGGCGTATATCGTGCTTACCACAGATTAACTGGTCGAGGGCGCTTTTCCTCTGACGGCGTCTGGTCAGGGCGCTCCCACGGCCCACAATAATGCTTCTGGGCGATTTAATATCTGCTCGTCGACCAGGACTTGAGACCACAACGTTCCCAGCTCGATTCCACAGCTGGTACGTCCGCACACTTCTCTTCTCTTCGAGATATATCACTAGGGGTTCCCTTCTGGCGGGAGCTCAAACGGAGCGCGGCTTCCCCCTGCGATGTCTGGCACTCAAGTGAGGTCAAGGTCCTCCAGAAGCGAGCCTCACGCCTCCAGCAAAATGTCCACATCTCCTAGCCAGTCATTTATCTATTTCCTTACTTCATTGCCCATAATCTCAAATTGTTCACTGAATCCACCATACCATTTTTCACATGGGTTATCACCTCAATATTTGCTAGACCTTCTAGTTAGGTCAGGCTTGCTGAATAACTCTCAAGAAGGGAGACTCGTTTCTCCTGCAGGCTGAGATCATAACACTCCCCTCCCCTTATTTTTGAGAGTTATTCCAGTGGCAAAGCTCGGGATAATACATCCGCCACCACGCTGTCTCGTTCTTCACCCCATATACTCTCTTAGGAGTCTACAAATAATTCGTTGCACCTTGCAACATCCGGCTCACAACTCTCCAGAAACATGGTCTTCTCACAAACGATTTGACCTCTCTGGCACCTCTTGGCTAGGCTGTCCTCCTTGGACGCCTGCAATCCATTGGTCCACTCTACTTACTGTCTCCACCCTCCGTTTCCTCGTCTTCTTCTCTTCCCGTCCAGAGTCAGACATCTACTGTCTGTACCTCCTCTGTCGTCTTCACACTTCCATCTACTGCCGTTATACTTCCGCCTCCTGTCATCATACTTCACTTCCTCGTCTTCACCGACGATCCTCCCTTGCGTCTCCGCATTTATCCAAGATCTCATCCTGTCTGACTTCCATCGAGTCCTCGGCTTTCTTCTATCCCTCCATGCTTGCATCATCATCCTCTTCCTACACTTTTCACTTCTATACCACTCCATTTCTTCTCCTTCGACTCTTCTTCGTTCCCTAAAAGTTTCTTCGGGCACTGTACTACATCCAACAGCATTCGACCGTACGCGTCGTCTTGCCTCTCCCAGAGTGCTCGTAAGCATCTCCCCACACATACCGTCTCTTCTCCTCTCATTTTCTCGGCTATCACTCTTCACCATCTCTCCTCCTCGTTTTCTGTGAAACATGCCAACTCTTGACATCTCAAACAACTTAACTCCACTATCCATATGCCTCTGTGCTCGTGGACAATTTGACGCTCTACTCTCGTCCTCAGTCTGTCCACATCTTTCCTCATTCCTACTCAGCACAGTTGCATTCACCTTCCGACCCTTAATTTCAGCAGTCTGGGCTCTACTCAGGTCCGCTCTCTTCACACGATTCTTCTTCGGCTGGGTCATCCTCACTTTCGACCTCACCGAGACTCCATTTGCCTGGGCTGGCCCTTCGTCAAACAGCCATGCTATATCTACATCGATATCTTCCACTGGTTGAATCGACACTGTATCATCTTCTCCAGCGTCTTCCTTGTCGGCCACCTCTGCCTTCCTCACTACCGAGACAGGGCACTCAATGGCTTGGCGGTCTCCTGACTCATCCCCTCGGATGTCAGTCAGGTTCACACTCTCAGGTGTCCCACACGTGCAGTGGCCTTCTGGGCACTCCTCTGGCACAGTCTCCGCTACGACTCTCGGCAACACCTTTGTCCCGCACAAGTCATTCCCCAGGATCACTTGGACTCCTGGAATAGGTATGTCGGGGCACACTCCCAACATCACCTCCGCCGACACATATTCCGACCTTAGCTGGACAGTACATACGGGCATGTCACTCTCAGACAATAACCCATATACTTTCACCTTCCCACTGCCAGCTAACCGTCGACCATCCCCAATCAGGCTTCTCGCAATCAAGCTCTGATTAGCTCCGGTATCTCTTAAGATACCAACTTCTACCTCAGGTTGGCCTCTTATACTGATCCAACCTTTACTCATGAACGGCCTATACCTCTCGTTCACTAAGTTCGCTCTCTGTGGTTTGTCTCGGAACACATTAGTATATTTACCTCGGGGGTCACACATGGCCAGGGTCACAACTCTCTTGCCCTGCCGACAATCTCGCATCACGTGACCCAATCCGTTACAATTGTAACATCTCATTTGGGAGAAATCTCTCCTATACGCCCCCGAGTAGCTCTGACTCTGCCCACTCGTATTGGAGTTCCTCGGGCCAGATGTACTACTCGTACTCTGTGGAGCTTTACTGGACTCTTGATTCCCTGGATAACGATTAGTTTCTCGTTTAGCTCCTCCATCTTCACTTTCAGACGAAGTGCGCGACCTACTCTTCTGAGTTTTAGGGTACTTACGTTTATCTGCCCATTTATCAAAATTTTTCTCACCCCAGGTTCCTCTGGGTCTTTCATAATTTCTTCCTCCCCAGACTCCATTGGGTCTGCCATTGCTGCGTCTCACCTCATTCTGCACTCTGTTCTCTCTTAAGCTCTTGTACGCTTCAGTAATCATATCCGCCCTATCTGCGGCATCTTTCACCTCCATTATCCCTGCTTCTTGGATCTTGAACTTTGTTTCGGGATGCATCATCTCCAAGAACTTCTCCATGACCATCAGTTGCTTCAGGTCAGCGTAAGATCCAACTCCAGCAGCCTCAATCCACTTCTGGAATCGTCTTTCCAGATCTCTTGCTGTCTCAGCAAACGTACACGCTCCAACTTTGATCATCTCTCTGAAGCGCTTCCTATAAGCTTCTGGGGTTAACTGAAACGAGCGCAAAATGCTGCTCTTTACCGTGGCATAATCCTGGCACTCTTCCAGTGACAATTGGGTGTATGCCTCCCTGGCTGCACCGGTCAATCTTAACTGGACCAGCTGGGCCCATTCCTCCTGTGGCCACTCCTTGATACTGGCTACTTTCTCAAAATGCTCGAAGAAGCTCTCTGCCTCTTCGGGCACAAACAAGGGAATGTCCTTCTCCCTAACCCTAACATCTGGTGGGTGTGATACCTGGGTGGTGCTCTCTGGCAACCCATGTTCAATCCTTTGCTCAGCCAAGGTTCTGTTCGCTTCTATCTGCATTTGTTTTGTTCTCTCTTTTTCTTTTTCGACCTCTAGTCTTGCTTTCTCTTTTTCTTTCTCTTGTTCCAACTCCAGTTCCCTTACTCTGGTTTTCTCTTTTTCTACTTCCAGTTTGGTTTTCTCTTTTTCTACTTCCAGTCTGGTTTTCTCTTTTTCCTTCTCGGCTTCATTTTTCATCTGCAGTTCTAATTTCATCTTTTCCAGCTGGAACTGTCTCTCCTTGTCCTCACGCTGCATCTGGAGCTCTAACTGGAATCTCTCCAAGCTCCTATTCCGGCTACTCCTACTACTGCGGCTACTCTTGCTGCTCCTACTCGATCCCTGGGATCTCACGTCATCCTGCCCATCATCCTCCTTTCTACTTTCAGCTCCTTTTTGGGCTCCTTGCTCTGCCGCTTCACTTTTGGCTCTTAACTGCCTCAGGATCTCATCCTTCATCCCAGCTACTTTAGATGCTTTCAACCTGATGCCACATTTTTCTGCTATTTGTTTCAATTGATCCCTCGTGCAACCTTCCAAGTCCTCGGGCTTGCCTGACTCCACAAACGTTTGCACCTTATCCATCTTTGTCCTGTGAGTCTTCCCAAGAGAGAGAATATACACCTGCGGTCACACAGTTTATTTCAGCAAGGGTGTACAAATCCACTCTTGGACAGGGTGTGGGTGTGTCAGTTCACTCTCCCGGACGGGCCCCCAATTTTATTATAGACTGTGGGTTGGTTGGTGTAGTCGTCGTTGATCCTCCTCTACGGACAACCCAACCCACAACTCGGTAGAGTGCTTATACTAGGAGATCACCCTTGGCGCTTCTGGCTCTTGGAGAGGGGCTCAACGTCACACGTTCAGGGGATGCGGCTCCAACACTTAGCCTCGTCGTCACGTGCACACACCCACTCGAGCCGCTGTGACTCCCCACTCTCTCCTTATGAGATATGATCTCCTCAATCCCCCTATGACTTACTAGTATTACCTCCTACCCTGTCCACAGCAGTGGTTCATGGTTCTTTCTCTCTCTCTCTCTCCTTCTTTACTACCTCCTGGGAAGCCTCACTAGGACAAGGGCAAACACCAGCAAATTGTGACACATTTACTGAAGAAAGCACATACACGATACATACACACATATAATAATAATGAATCCTATACTCTATAATATCACAATCAGGTTGCACTCCAATACCATCAGAACTCTATTATCAGCTTATCAAGTGGTATCCTACCTCCTGGTTCACCACCTGATACTATTAACTTCCTCAAGTTGGTCAAGCCTACACACTGTTGCACCATCAGCAAGATAACATATATATATAGAAAACCAGCATTTGAATGCAATAACATATACCAGTATAAATGTTCATTGATACTTCAGTATAAAAAAAACTCCTTGACGCAAGAATGCCAACAGTCACTCACCTCTCACTGCGTCTTGCACGCTAATGACAACCAAACACTATCAACTCCCTACTAGTAATCCACCAGAACTTCCCCTTCCACCTCTGGAAGTTCACTACCCTATTTCTTTAGGTTCTTCCGGGCTTCACTACCAGGATCCTCTGCAGCTCCTCCAGGCTGCTATCATGAAGTTTCCTTGAGCAACTACGGTGCTTCACCCTTCTGCTAGGCTCCTCCACAGCTCTCTTGGCTGCTACACCATGAAGTTTCCTCGAGTAACTATGGTGCTTCACCACCTCTACAGAAGCACGTGACACTCCTCTTCACTGCTGCTTCTCCTCACAGCTCGAGGTCCTCTGCTCCACTACCTTGGAGTCTCATCAGCTACTTCATCTGCTGGCTTCGAAGTTCTCAGCAACTTCTTCCCCAAAAGACAAACCTGCAACCCATCGACACTCCAATAAAATGTTCCCCTTTAACACATAAACAAAAAATATTCACACAATATGTTTGCCTCAAACCTCTATCTGTTCTCTACATACAGTGAGAGTGGACTCCCCCGTTTTGGGCGGGTCCATACTCCACCTCGCCTGGTGGCGGTCCTCACTCGCTGGGAGGGTCTTCCTCCATCTGGAGCCAGGCTCCCTCAGTCGTCCGCCAGCGCTCAGAGAGGACGGACGTCGCTCCGTGTTCCTCCCTCTTCACTCTCCTATTTCAGGCCTTCTGCCTTATTAAAACATGTCTAACTTATAAATAAACATCGCTACTGTCGCTGGGCACACGACCAACTACAATGCAATCACTATGAACTGGCGTATATCGTGCTTACCACAGATTAACTGGTCGAGGGCGCTTTTCCTCTGACGGCGTCTGGTCAGGGCGCTCCCACGGCCCACAATAATGCTTCTGGGCGATTTAATATCTGCTCGTCGACCAGGACTTGAGACCACAACGTTCCCAGCTCGATTCCACAGCTGGTACGTCCGCACACTTCTCTTCTCTTCGAGATATATCACTAGGGGTTCCCTTCTGGCGGGAGCTCAAACGGAGCGCGGCTTCCCCCTGCGATGTCTGGCACTCAAGTGAGGTCAAGGTCCTCCAGAAGCGAGCCTCACGCCTCCAGCAAAATGTCCACATCTCCTAGCCAGTCATTTATCTATTTCCTTACTTCATTGCCCATAATCTCAAATTGTTCACTGAATCCACCATACCATTTTTCACATGGGTTATCACCTCAATATTTGCTAGACCTTCTAGTTAGGTCAGGCTTGCTGAATAACTCTCAAGAAGGGAGACTCGTTTCTCCTGCAGGCTGAGATCATAACACTAGGAGGAGCCAGCGGCCTATTGTGGACAGGTTTTCACCCCTAGTGGTGGAGGCCTGGCGGTTTGCTCCCGCTTTTCCTTTTTCTATTGGACTCATGCTTAACTGCCGTGAGCAGCCTTTAAACTTGTAGTCCACCTCCTAAGGGAGGAAGGCGTAGAAAAAAATCTCCCAATGATAGAGACCAATAGACTCAGGAACCTGTACACCTGTTTATTCACGGTTGAGAGGCGGGACCAAAGAGTCACAGCCCAACCCCCGCAAGCACAGCTAGGTGAGTACACACACACACAAACAAACATACACACACACACACGCACACACACACACGCACACACACACACACACACACACACACACACACACACACACACACACACACACACACACACACACACACACACACACACACACACACACACACACACACACACACACACACACACACACACACACACACATACACACACACACACACACACACACACACACACACTCACACACAACATGACCAAAGGAGCAATGTACACACCAGAGAAGAGCAACAGGTCGCATCTCGTGACAATAGGCCGCAACTGGCCAGAAGGAAGAGGAGACCAACAGTCAACAGAGGACCACTCTCCCCCTCTTTCTCTATTCCTGTTGACAAAGACTGACACACAAGGAATTGCCCCAAGCCCTTACCTACTCTCGTACCACCCCCCACCCCCCTACGTTTTACCCCAATGCCTCCACTTACCTACTACGTTCTCCTAACTCTTCCAGTTTGCTGTTTTCGTACTCACCTTACCCATCATGTTATTTACTTACTCTAAACCTTCTCCAGAGATACACATATGACGACCAACAATGCAGCTCTTGCCCTCATACGTGGCACCCCTTTCCTTTTCAACTTGTCCTCAATTCTCTGTCACCCCAGCCAAACAGGCATGAACTGGCAAACGTCTCTCCCACTCCACTCAGATATGTCCATCCACTTTTAGTTACGTAGCATTCCTCCACCCCACAGCCCGACTCCTCCCCTCAGCCCGACTCCTCCCCTCAGCACGACTCCACCCCACAGCCCGACTCCTCCCCTCAGACCGACTCCTCCCCACAGCCCGACTCCTCCCCTCAGCCCGACTCCTCCCCACAGCCCGACTCCTCCCCTCAGCCCGACTCCTCCCCTCAGCCCAACTCCACCCCACAGCCCAACTCCACCCCTCAGCCTGACTCCACCCCTCAGCCCATCTCCACCCCTCAGCCCGACTCCACCCCTCAGCCCATCTCCACCCCTCAGCCCGACTCCACCCCACAGCCCGACTCCTCCCCACAGCCCGACTCCACCCCTCAGCCCATCTCCACCCCTCAGAGCGACTACACCCCACAGCCCAACTCCACCTCTCAGCCCAACTCCACCTCTCAGCCCGACTCCACTCCAAAGCCCGACTCCACCCTTCAACCTAACTCCTCCCCACAGCCCAACTCCACCCCTCAGCCCGACTCCACCCCTCAGCCCGACTCCACCCCTCAGTCCAACTCCACCCCACATCCCGACTCCACCCCTCAGCCCGACTCCACCCCACAGCCCAACTCCACCCCACAGCCCAACTCCACCCCACAGCCCAACTCCACCCCACAGCCCAACTCCACCCCTCAGCCCATCTTCACCCCTCAGAGCGACTCCACCCCACAGCCCAACTCCACCCCACAGCCCAATTCCACCCCTCAGCCCATCTCCACCCCTCAGAGCGACTCCACCCCACAGCCCGACTCCTCCCCTCAGCCGGACTCCTCCCCTCAGCCCGACTCCACCCCACAGCCCAACTCCACCCCTCAGCCCAACTCCACCCCCACATTCCAACTCCACCTCACAGCCCAACTCCACCTCACAGCCCGACTCCACCCCACAGCCCAACTCCACTGCTCAGCCTGACTCCACCCCACAGCCCAACTCCACCCCTCAGAGCGACTCCACCCCACAGCCCGACTCCACCCCTCAGCCCGACTCCTCCCCTCAGCCGGACTCCTCCCCTCAGCCCGACTCCTCCCCACAGTCCGACTCCACCCCTCAGCCCGACTCCTCCCCTCAGCCGGACTCCTCCCCGCAGCCCGACTCCTCCCAACAGCCCGACTCCACTCCTCAACCCATCTCCACCCCTCAGAGCGACTCCACCCCACAGCCCAACTCCACCCCACAGCCCAACTCCACCCCTCAGCCCAACTCCACCCCTCAGCCCAACTCCACCCCCATATTCCAACTCCACCTCACAGCCCAACTCCACCTCACAGCCCGACTCCACCCCACAGCCCAACTCCACCCCTCAGAGCGACTCCACCCCACAGCCCAACTCCACCCCACAGCCCAACTCCACCCCCACATTCCAATTCCATCTCACAGCCCAACTCCACCTCACAGCCCGACTCCACCCCACAGCCCAACTCCACCCCACAGCCCAACTTCATCCCACAGCCCAACTCCACCCCTCAGCCCAACTCCACCCCTCAGCCCAACTCCACCTCACAGCCCGACTCCACCCCACAGCCCAACTCCACCCCTCAGCCCGACTCCACCTCACAGCCCAACCCCCAAGCACTCACCACTAACCTCAGAAAGCTGTTCAGTGTGCTCCGCTGCACACAGAGTAGCGGAGGGTTGATAGCACTGATGATCAAGGGGGCAATTTCTGGTGAACCCAAGTTGCTAATGACCAAGACTACATCACGCGCCCTATGTAGGAGGAATAAACGGAGACATTAGCAGTTGTTTACTGAATCCGCTAGTCAACAACACTGAAGATTGGTAGAAATAAAACAGTAAACAGCCAACAGAATGCGAACACAAAAATCCTTATTGTTGGTGCCACTGGTGCATGTGATACGCCTGAAACCTATGGATATAAAGTGGTAGAAGAGCAACGTAGGTAAGAGACACTTGTTTAAATCACAAGGCTGGACTGATGTTTACCCGGAAGAAGGTAAGCATTGAGAACATTGCAGATAATGAGACATTGAGAACATTGCAGATAATGAGACATTAAGAACATTGCAGATGATGAGACATTGAGAACATTGCAGATGATGAGACATTGAGAACATTGCAGATGATGAGACATTGAGAACATTGCAGATGATGAGACATTGAGAACATTGCAGATGATGAGACATTGAGAACATTGCAGATGATGAGACATTGAGAACATTGCAGATGATGAGACATTGAGAACATTGCAGATAATCAGACATTGAGAACATTGCAGATGATGTGTCACAATAACGTGGCTGTAAAAACACTTGGCTGAATCGACTTATTGGTCCAGGACGGACCGAGACGTCGTCGTCTCCTCAATTTCAAGTGTGTGGTCTGGTCAACATTGAAAACATTGTCCCATGATGATTCCATTCTCCTGGGTCCATGATGAATCTTCCGAGACCAGTGACCAGTGTGTGTGTACTTAACTTTACTCTTTAGCCGAGATGATACATTGTGGATGAGAACGAGAGACTCAATGAAGAAGACTAATCACGTGGAAAAGTTTAGAGTGATATATTCTGAAAGTTTGACGATGTGGGACTGAACAATTGGGCAGCTTAGTCCACATGATACCTCTGGAAGCTGAATATAGGTTCATCTCTGCTATAATAGATAGATTTAGAGATATATTGATGGATGTAAAGATGGATAGAAGGATGGATGATAGATGGATAGAAGGGCGGATGATAGATGGATAGAAGGGCTGATGGTAGATGGATAGAAGGGCGGCTAATAGATGGATAAAAGTGTGGATGATAGATGGATAAAAGGGTGGATGATAGATTGATAGAAGGATAGAAGGGCGGATGATAGATGGATAAAAGGATGGATGATAGCTGGATAAAAGGGTGGTTGATAGATTGATAGAAGGGTGGATGATAGAAGGATAGAAGAGTGGATGATAGATGGATAGAAGGGCGGATGACAGATGGATAGAAGGGCGGATGGTAGATGGATAGAAGAGCAGATGATAGATTGATAAAAGGGTGGATGATAGATGGATAAAAGGGTGAATGATAGATTGATAGAAGGGCGGATGATGGATGGATATAAGGGCTGATGGTAGATGGATAGAAGGGCGGCTAATAGATGGATAAAAGGGTGGATGATAAATGGATATAAGGATAGACGATAGATGGATAGAAGGATGGAAGATAGATGGATAAAAGGATGGATGATAGATTGATTAAAAGATATTTAGATAGATTGAAAAAAACTGATCGATTGATAGATATGTGGATAGATAACCAGATCAATGTATTGACGGATTGATAGGTAGGGATAAATGATCAGATATATGGATAGATGGATAGGCATCTCGAATGATTAATGAATGGATAAATGAAGAAATATGTGTATTCACGGATAGATGGAGAAATAGACGGTTGGATAGATTGGATAGATGGAAGAATTGACTTAGAGATCCGAGGCCTACAGACAGACCCAAGGCAATGTTGAATAACTCCAATTTGAACATATATATACAAATAAAAATGTGAAAGTTCGTTTGTTCAAAATCGCTAATCTCAGAAAATTCTTCACCGTTTGCTTTGAAATTTTGACACAATGTTCCAAATGAATACTTGGGTGTTTTAATATACCTACTATATAGATGCTACACCTGTGACAGGTAAAAAACATATATTTTTTTAAATAGCGCCATCTGTTTTACGTAATAGCAACACACACTATACTAAATATGTTATGATTCCATTTCAGTGTTTCCGATTGCAATGATAAATTTAATTTTCATATATTTCGATTTATTTTCATTTTGATTTAATTATTTTGTGTTACATTTCATTGGAATTTAGCTGCGTTGTTTACCATACCACTTACTTCGTAAGTATAAGTATAGATTATACACCTGTGACAGGTAAAAACATTTTTTTTTATGACACAGCGCCACCTGTTGCACATAAGAGCAACACACACATTATACTAATAATGTTACAAATCTATTTCGATGTTTCCGATTGCATTGACAAATTAATTTTTCATCGATTTCTATTTATTTTCATTTTAATTTAATTATTTTGTGTGACAGTGCATTGGAATTGAGCTGTGTTTTTACTATACCGTTCATTTCTTTTAAAAAAAATACCGTTCAAAAAGTTTTAAACTTTTTCTTATATTTCATTTATAGAAACTTGAGATCATTTGATGTTCCCAATTTTTTGACGGGAACATCAGATCATTTAGGAATGCATCGCACGAGGGAGTGGGGAATGGTGGGGTGGACGAGAGGACGCGAGTGAGGGATGGTGGGGGAGAACGATGGGACAGAGGAGAGGGAATTAGTGGGAAGGACGAGGAGACGGGGGGAATTCGTTATGGTGGGGACGAGGAGACAGGGGATCATCTCATTGCCTGGGATAGAATGGAATTCAGTGCGTTAAATACCCCGGAATTCCTACCTCTCTTAATGGCTTTGAAGTATGGTGCAGTGGATACAGTGTGTACCTGCCACTCTGTGGGCCAGGGTTCGAGTCTCCTGGTGGGTTGCATGTTAAAAAGTTATATATATATATATATATATATATATATATATATATATATATATATATATATATATATATATATATATATATATATATATATATATATATATATATATATATATATATATATATTATATAAACATACAATGGAGTCACAGCCACACAGACACCAGTGAAGTCCCACAGCCCTGTGGGACTCCACTGGTGACTATACGTCAATCTGAGGTCTCACCCCTCACTGTAACTCTCTGCTTACTATTTCTTAGGTACTCCCTTGTCCACTAGGGCACCCTACCATTTACTTCTGCCTGTTTCTCCAGCTTATGCATCAGCCTTTTATGGGGTACTGTGTCAAAGGCTTTCCGACAGTCCAAAAAAATGCAATCCGCCCATCCTTCTCTTTTTTGCTTAATCTTTGTCACCTGATCGTAGAATTCTATTAAGCCTGTAAGGCAAGATTTACCCTTCCTGAACCCATGTTGATGGTTTGTCACGAAGTCTCTTCTCTCCAGATGTGTTACTAGGTTTTTCTCACAATCATCTCCATCACCTTGCATGGTATACAAGTTAAGGACACTGGCCTGTAGTTCAGTGCCTCTTGTCTGTCACCCTTTTTGTATATATTGGGACGACATTAGCCGTCTTCCATATTTCTGGTAGGTCTCCCGTTTCCAGAGACCTACTATACACTATGGAGAGTGGCAAACAAAGTGCTCTTGCACATTCTTTCAATACCCATGGTGAGATTCCGTCCGGCCCAACATCTTTTCTCACGTCCAGCTCCAATAGGTGCTTCTTGACCTCATCTCTTATAATTTCGAACCTTTCCAAGGTCACCTGGTTTACTGCCACCTCTCCTAGCGCCGTCACTACTCCTTGTTCTATTGTAAAGACCTCTTGGAACCTTTCGTTGAGTTCCTCACGCACCTCTTTGTCATTCTCTCTGTACCATTCCACACCCATCCTAAGGTTCAACACCTGTTCCTTCACTGTTGTCTTCTTGTGTGTGAGTGTGTGTGTGTGTGTTCACCTAGTTGTGCTTGCGGGGATTGAGCTCTGCTCTTTCGGCCTACCTCTCAACTGTCAATCGATCAATTGTTACTAACTACTAACTATTTTTTGTTCACACACACACACACACACACACACACACACACACACACACACACACACACCAGGAAGCAGCCCGCAGAAGCTGTCTAACTCCCGGGTACCTATATACTGCTAGGTAACAGGGACATCAGGGTGAAGGAAACTCTGAACAAATCTACAAGGGCCGTGACGAGGATTCGAGCCTTCGTCCGAGAGGATCCCAGTCAACGCCTTAATCGACTGTGCTACGACATGGAAAAAACTGCAACCAGGAAATCAACTTGATCTATCATGGATCCTGCAGTCCCTCCGAGATACAAACCAGGTTTTTACATAATTTACCCATGCATTCGAACTCTTCCAATAAGCTATTCTACCGCTTGATTGATGTACTAGCCGGTTGATAGAGAGAAAAAGAGTAGTTGTAGTATCAGACATTAACAAGCAAACAGAGATCAACCCAGCAGAGAGGAGAGACAAGGACAAAAACGCAGTTACAGAGATCCTTAAACAGGTAAAGATGGAGAGGGCTGACCTGAATATTAAAAAGGTTTTCAGGCTTGGAAAGTAGAACAAGGACAGAGGCCGATTGATAAAGGTGGTATTCATGAGCGAGAACACAAAACAGGACCCGCTAGCAAAGAAGAGCACTAGCAACTGTACCGAAGTTCGGAAAATTATTCCTGCAGAGGGATATGACAAGGGAAGAGAGAATGGGGGCAGCAGATGCGAGGAAGGATTGTAAGGAGAAAGAACGGAGTCAGGGAACCATAACCCCAAACCCTACAATCCCACAAGGGAGTGGGGAACCCTCCACAAGAAGTTCAACAGCCAAAGGGAGAGGAGCACCATCCCCACCTTCTGCCCAATAGACATCCTACCTACCCCAACCCCTGCCAGCCCCCCACCCCCCCACATTAAGTGCCCATCTAGGGCCTCCTCCTCCCCCCACTCACCTCCCTCCCCAGGACCTTCCTTCTCCACCAACCCCCCAAGCCCTCCTGTCTCACCCATGCCCTCCTGTCTCCCCTACCCCAAGCACTCCATTCTCCCCCACCCCCTAAGCCCTCCATTCTTCCCGACCCCTCTAAGACCGCCCTTCTCTCAGAATCCCCTAAGTCCTCCCTTCCTCACCCTCATCAGCTCTCCCTCCCCCCCCTAGCCTTCCCTCCTCTTTTGCTCCCCAAAGCTCCCCCTTCCCCCTGAAGCCCTCCCTCCACCCATACCCCTGCAAGCCTCCCCGTCTCACCCACCCCCTCAAGCCTCCCCCTCTCATCCACTTCCCCTAGCCTCCCCCACTCACCCTCCCCCCCCCATGCCATCTCTTCTCCCCAACCCCCCTAACCCTCTCTCCTTCACCACCCTCCCGGTACCAGATCCTCCCAGCCCCCGCACAGCCCAGATCTCCCAGGTCCCCCAGGTTCCCCTCCTTAGGCCCTCCCATCCCGACCACTCTCCGTTTCTCTGCTTCTGGGGAGTCAACAGAAACTGAGAAAGGACAAAAGAGAGTCAGTTTCAGGGTGATGTACTCGAACATAGATTGGATTACAAGCAAGGCAAGTGAACTAAGGGAAAGAGCACAAGAAGTGAACCCAGATATAATCAGACTCACAGAAACAAAACTCTCAGGAATCATAACAAATGCAGAGTTTTCCCAGGACTACACAGTTATAAGGAAAGAGAGGAATGATAGGGGAGGAGGCAGAGTGGCCCTACTAATGAAAAAGAAATGGAGTTTCAAGGAGATGGCTATCCCGGGCTGCAAGGGATTCAGAGTCTAAATAACAGGAACATGACAATGGGAGGCCCAAGAATAGTAGTAGCTGTGATATATAACCCTCTACCCAATGACAGAAAACCCAGGCAAGAGTTTGACAACAACAACATGGCAGTTAACACTATAATTGAGAAGGCAGCTTCTGCTGCTGGTACAAAAAGCTTCCATCTGCTCATCATGGGGGACTTCAATCATGGAAGGATAGACTGAGAGAACAAGGAACCGCATGGAGGTGAGGATACACGAAGAGCTAAACTATCAGAGGTAACGACAAGAAACTTCTTAAGCCTGCATGTCAGAGAACCAACAAGGATGAGAGGAAACGATAAATTAGTGAGACTTGACCTAGTCTTCACTCTGCACAACACCGACATAAGGGATATCGGTTTTGAGGCCCCAGTACGAATGAGCGACCACAGTGTACTGACGTTTGAGTATCTGGTTGAAGAAGGGTTAAGGAACTCAAGGAAGGGAACTGAAAACTAAAGGCTGGCATTCCGAAAGGGAAGCTATGAAGAGATAAGGAAATTCCTAACAAATATAACATGGGAAACAGAGCTGAGAGAAAAGACGGCCCCAAGACATGATGGACTACATCACGCAGAAGTGTAAGGAGGCAGAAGACAAGTTTGTCCCGATCCAAAAGGAAAACAACGAAATGCAGATGAGAAACCCATGGTTTAACCAGACATGTAGGCTAGCTAAGCAGCAAAGTAAAAGGGCGTGGAGAAACTATATAAATAACAGGACACTCGAAAGCAAAGAAAGATACCAGAGTGCTAAGAATGAATATGTCAGGTTGAGAAGAGAGGCAGAAGGGCAATACGAAAATGACATCGCAAGCAAAGCAAAGACTCAACCTAAATTGCTGCACAGCCACAGCAGGAGCAAAACAACAGTAAAGGAACAGGTACGGAAAACGAGAGTAGGGGCTGACAGTTTCACTACAAACGACAAGGAAGTGTGTGAGAAACTGAATAAGAAATTCCAGGAGATCTTCACATTAGAGCAAGGGGAAAATCTAGAGATAAGAGAGGGAATATTTAACCAGGAACCAATAGAAGAGTTTGAGATTACCAGAGGGGATATAAGGAAGCTCTTGCTAGAGTTGGATGTGACAAAGGCTATAGGCCCGGATGGAATCTCCCCCATAGATACTAAAGGATGGAGCAGAAGCACTGTGAATGCCACTCTCCATAGTGTATAACAAATCACTGGCAACAGTGGAACTGCCAAGAATTTCGAAAGCGACTAATGTAGTCTCGATATACAAGAAAGGAGATAGACAGGAGGCACTGAACTACAGGCCAGTGTCCCTAACCTGCATACCATGCAAGCTGATGGAGAAGATTGTTGCGAAGAAAGCTAGTGGAACATCTGGAGCAAAAGAACTTTGTAACACAGCATCAACATGGGTTCAGGGATGGCAAGTCCTGCCTCACAGGATTAATTGAATTCTACGACCAGGCAACAAAAATCTGGCAAGAAAGAGAAGGGTGGGCAGACTGCATGTTTTTGGATTGCCAGAAAGAATTTGACACAGTACCACACAAGTGGCCGGTGAAAAAGGTGGAGATGCAGGCAGGAGCGAAAGGGAAGGTACTCCATTGGATAAGGGAGTACTTAAGCAACAGAAGACAGCGAGTCAGTATGATGGGTGAGGCATCAGACTGGCGAGACGTCCCAAGTGGAGTCACACAGGGTTCAGTCCTTGGACCTATACTGTTTCTGATATATGCAAATGAACTTTTAGAAGGTATAGCATCGTTCCTCTCGTTGTTTGCTGATGATGCAAAAATTATGAGGAGGATTAAAACAGAGGATGATAGTAGGAGGCTACATGATGACCAAGACAGACTGAATGAATGGTCCTACAAATGGCTAGTACAGTTCAACCCGAGTAAATGCAAGGCCATGAAACTAGGCAGTGGAAACAGGAGGCCAGACACAGGATACCGATTTTAAAATGAAGTCCTTCATGAAACGGATAGAGAGAAAGATCTAGGAGTTGATATCAAACAAAACCGACCCCTGAAGACCACATTAAAAGATTTACATCTGTGGCATGCGTGAGGCTGGCTAACATCAGAACAACCTTTAGGAACCTGTGTAGAGATTCATTCATAACCTTGTACGCCACATACGTAAGACCAATCCTAGAGTATGCGACCCCAGCATGGAGCCCAAACCTTGTCAAGCACAAGACGAACGTGGGAAAAGTTCAGAGGTATACCACTTGGCTAGTCCCAGAACTAAGAGGCATGAGTTACTAGGAAAGGCTGCATAAAATGCACCTCACGATACTGGAAGACAGAGGAGTAAAAAGGAGACATGATTGCTACCTACAAAATTATTAGAGGAATTGACAGAGTAGATAAGGGTAAACGTTTTAACATGGGTGATACGGGAACAAGGGGACACAGGTGGAGACTGAGTACCTAAATGAGCCACAGGGACGTTAGAAAGAACTTTTTCAGTGTCAGAGTAGTTAACATGTGTAATGCATTAGGCAGTGATGTGATGGAGGCTGACTCCATACACAGTTTCAAGTGTAGATATGATAGAGCCCAGTAGGCTCAGGAATCTGTACATCAGTTGATTGACGGTTGAGAGGCGGGACCAAAGGGCCAGAGCTCAACCCCCGAAAGCATAACTAGGTGAGTACTACTAGGTGAGAACGTACACACTCACAGACTGCATATCTTGTGTGTGTGAGTGTGTACTTACCTAATTTACCTAATTGACCTTGCGGGGGGTTGAGCTTTGGCTCATTGATCCCACCTCCCAACTGTCAATCATCTTGTGTACAGGTTCCTGAGCCTACTGGGCTCTATCGTATCTACATTTGAAACTGTGTATGGAGTCAGCCTCCACCACATCACTTCCTAATGCATTACACATGTTAACTACTCTGACACTGAAAAAGTTCTTTCTAACGTCTCTGTGGCTCATCTGGGTACAAAGTTTCCACCTGTGTCCCCTTGTTCGTGTTCCACCCATGCTGAAGAGTTTGTCTTTGTCCACCCTGTCAATTCCCTTGAGAAGTTTGTAGGTGGTTATCATGTTTCCCCTTACTCTTCTGTTTTCCAGGGATGTGAGGTTCAGCTCCTTTAGCCTTTCCTCGTAGCTCCTGTGTGTGTGTGTGTGTGTGTACTCACCTAGTTGTACTCACCTAATTGTGCTTGCGGGGGTTGAGCTCTGGCTTTTTGGTCCCGCCTCTCAACCGTCAATCAACAGGTGTACAAGTTCCTGAGCCTATTGGGCTCTATCATATCTTCACTTGAAACTGTATATAGAGTCAGCCTCCACCACATTGCTTCCTAATGCATTCCATTTGTCAACCACTCTGACACTAAAAAAGTTCTTTCTAATATCTCTGTGGCTCATTTGGGCACTCAGTTTCCACCTGTGTCCCCTAGTGCGGGTGCCCCTTGTTTTAAATAGCCTGTCTTTATTTACACTATCAATTCCTTTAATAATCTTATATCTGGTGATCATGTCACCCCTTAACTCTTCTGTCTTCCAGCGACGTGAGGTTTAATTCCTGTAGTCTCTCCTCGTAGCTTATACCTCTCAGATCGGGTACTAGTCTGGTGGCAAATCTTTGAGCCTTTTCCAGTTTAATCTAATGCTTAACTAGATATGGACTCCATGATGGAGCTGCATACTCCAGGACTGGTCTGACGTATGTGGTATACAAAATTTTGAGTAGTTCCTTCTTCAAACTTCTAAATGATGTTCTTATCTTGGCCAACCTGGCATATGCCGCTGATATTTTCCTCTTAATATGGGCTTCAGAGAACAGGTCTGGTGTGATATTAAACTCCAAGTCGTTCTCTCTCTGACTCTTGAAGAGTTTCATCTCAAATGATATTTTGTATTTGGCCTCCTGCTCCCTACACCTATTTTCATTACATTACATTTGCTTGGGTTAATCTCTAACAACTATTTGTTCGACCATTCCTTCAGTTTGTCTAGGTTCTTGAAGCCTCAAGCTGTCCTCCTCTCTTACTTCTTCTCATAATTTTGGCATCTTCAGCAAACATTGTGAGAAATGAGTCTATACCCTCCGGGAGATCATTTACTTATATCAGAAACAGGATAGGACCGAGTACAGAGCCCTGTGGGACTCCACTGGTGACTTCACCCCAATGTGAGGTCTCACGCCTCACTGTAACTCTCTGCTTCCTATTGCTTAGGTACACTCTAATCAACTGGAGCACCTTTCCAGTTACTCCTGCCTGTCTGTCCAGCTTGTGTACCAGTCTCTTTTGGGGTACTGTGTCAAATTCTTTCCGACAATCCAAGAAAATGCAGTCCATCCAGCCTTTGCTTTATTGCCTTATCTTTGTCACTTGTCAACCACTCTGACACTATAAAAGTTCTTTCTAATATCTCTGAGGCTCATTTGGGCACTCAGTTTCCACCTGTGTCCCCGATTGCGTGTGCCCCTTGTGTTAAATAGCCTGTCATTATCTACTTGTGTGTGTGTGTGTGTGCTCACCTATTTGTGTCTGCAGGATCGAGCACTGACTCTTGGATCCCGCCTATCGTGCTATCGGTTTTTTACAGCAATGACTCGGTCCCATTTCCCTATCATACCTAGTTTTAAAATTATGAAAAGAATTTGCTTCCACAACCTGCTCCTTAAGTGCATTCCATTTTCCCCTACTCCCACACTAAAAGAAAACTTCCTAAATTCTCTGTGACTCATCTGAGTTTCCAGCTTCCTCCCATGTCCCTTTGTTATGTTACTGTTCCGTGTGTACATTTCGTCTATGTCCACTCTGTCAATCCCCCTTGAGTATTTTATACGTTCCTATGATATCCCCACTCTCCCTTCTTTTTTCATGTGTTGTAAGGTTCAGTTCCTTCAGGCGCTCTTCATATCCCATCCCTCGTAACGCTGGGAACGAGTCTCGTTGCAAATTTCTGAACCTTTTCCAATTTCCTTATGTGTTTCTTCAGGATGGGGACTTCATGATGAGGCTGTAATACTCTAAGACTGGCCTCACGTAGGTAGTGTAAAGCGCCCTAAATGCCTCCTTACTTAGGCTTCTGAATAATGTTCTAACTTTTGCCAGTGTAGAGTACGCTGTACGCTACTTATATAAGCCTCAAGAGATAAATTAGGTGTTACGTCCACGCCCAGGTCTCTTTCTCGCGACGTGACAGGTAGGCAATTCCCATTCATTGTGAACTATCCCTTTGGTCTCCTATCACATTGTACCATTTCCATAGCTTTACATTTGCTCGTGTTGAACTCCAGTAGCCATTTCTCTGACCATCTCTGCAACCTGTTCAAGTCCTTTTAGAGGATCCTACAATCCTCTCTGGCCCCAAGTTGTAATTCACGTTCCAAATTCTCGATGTCTTTTACGTTCTGCGTGAAAATCAGGTCTAATAGGCTCAGTGCATCTCCTCTTCCTTCACATGTTGTGTTAGGATATTCCTGTCTATAACATCTACTAACTTGGCTCCCCACGTTTCTTCCCCTTCATGTCGGTTCCTTGATTCCCAATTTATCTCTCCACGATTTAGGTCCCTCACGACCAGAAGTTTCTCTCTCATTCTGTGAGCTAATGCTGCTGCCTTCTACAATTCAGCTATGCATGCCTTGTTGTTGTCATCATACTCCTGCATGGGTCTTCTACTGTTTGGTGGGGGATTGTAGATTATCAAGATCACAATCTTCCTCCCATCTGTTGTCAGAGCCTCATCTGTGTTTACTAGTTGTGTTTTTGCGGGGGTTGAGCTTTGCTCTTTCGGCCCGCCTCTCAACTGTCAATCAACTGTTTACTAACTATTTTTTTTTTTTTTTTTTTTTTTTTTTTTCTCTTTCTCCCCACACCACACACACACACACACACCAGGAAGCAGCCCGTGACAGCTGACTAACTCCCAGGTACCTATTTACTGCTAGGTAACAGGGGCACTTAGGGTGAAAGAAACTTTGCCCATTTGTTTCTGCCTCGTGCGGGAATCGAACCCGCGCCACAGAATTACGAGTCCTGCGCGCTATCCACCAGGCTACGAGGCCCCCCTCGTGTGTGTGTGTGTGTGTGTGTGTGTGTGTGTGTGTGTGTGTGTGTGTGTGTGTGTGTGTGTGTGTGTGTGTGTGTGTGTGTGTGTGTGTGTGTGTGTGTGTGTGTGTGTGTGTGTGTGTGTGTGTGTGTGTGTGTGTAAATCTCGAAGAAATTAACTCGTGTTGAACAATGTGCCATCGTTAGACCACGAAGGAAGGATTTGGACAGGAATTTAAGTACTTTCGTAATTAATAAAACATCTTCAAAAAGATGGATTTACAGTTCAGTGGGTGTGGATATATAGGCAGGAAAGAGGTGAGGTGAGGTACAATTCATTTGGGCTAGACGGTAGAGCTACGATCTCGCCTAATGCAGGTCGGCGTTCAGTCCCCGCTTCCGTCCAAAGTTTTCTTCCCCTCATAAACCATCGGAGCCTCTAACCCCAGGGCGCAAGACCAGGAGCCTTTGACTGAGTAGCCTAATTTAGATAACTACTCAATCTTGAAAGGCAGGCGGATAGTATATCAAAGAACATCGACTTGAGTAAAGGAATACCTAATAGACCAAACTCAGAATCCTGGTGAGGATCAATAATGGGAGAACCTCAAGGATCAGCGATGGCAATAACAGTTGTTCTCATTTATAGTAATGACATAAATAATAAAATATAATGCAGGAGTCGAGTTCTCTATGTCAATGTTTGTAGACTATGCAAAAATTAAATGGGGGAGTTAAAACCAATTTGTATTGTAAGTTCTACAAATGACTTTGATAAGCTGCAGTGTTTGCGACCAAGAAATGGCTTCTAGATTTCAACGCTAGTAATTGTAAGTTGTTAGAAACTGGAACATGAGACAGGAGGCAAGAACGGTACACAGTGACAAGAAAGTACCTGCATGTAACGAATAGAGAAAAAGGCCAAGTAGTGAACATATCACCGAAACTAACACTGGAAGCACATATAAAAAGTATGCCATCAGTTGCAGATTCAACACTACCAAAAATTAAACATCATTCAGAAACCAAAATCAGGAAGCATTTACATCGCTGAACACCGCCTGCGTGAAACCAGTTTCAGAGTATGGGCGTCCTACCGCGTAGTCCTCATTAATAAAATATAATGAGACCTTAAAAGGTACAAAAGGTTACAACGAGGCTTGTTCCAGAATTGCGAGGGATGTGGGTATGAAGAAAGACAGAAAAAACAAGACCTGACGTCACTACCAAAAAACATATAGAGAGAGGGTAGAGACATGATAGAGACAAAATACTTAAGGGGGATTGACACAGTGGAAAAAAGTGGAGATATTCAAATTGAATTGCAGACAGAACAAGAGGGCATGGATGAAAAATTTGAAATAAGCGAGTAAGAGTGTTGAGAAAGTTTTCTTTTAGCGTACGAATCGTTGGAGAATAGAATGAACTAAAGGAACAAGTTGCAAAAGCTAACTACATTCATAATTTTAAAAGTATATATGATAATGAAATAGTTAATTACAGATAATACATTAGACAATTCTACAGACACAAGTTGGATATACACAAACACACACACACACTCTAACCAACACACTCTAACCAACACCCTTCTATACAAACACTCTTTTATAAATTTATTGTGACAGAAATCACAAGAGATATTTGCCTGTTTTGATCCCAGTGCGGAGAATGAAACAATTTGGACAATGTTCCATTATTCCATTTGCCTCTGCGTTCCCAGCAGTGATTGGGAACCTGGATGCAAATCGATTACGCGTCGCATCGAGTCGGTCGCTGGATAAATGGTTAGCCAGAGCTGTTTGCCAGTTATTCGCCTCTACCAGCGACCATTTCTTGGCACCGAGCCACGCTACTGGCCTACTACAGCAGCCAAATGTATCTTCAACATCTGCTTCATACTGCTGGCCTGCATAGGTAGCAATGCAGCTGCTTAACAGGTAGAGCAGGTTCATCCTCGGCTGGCCAGCTACCTGGCCTGCTTAGGATGCATCATGAACCTTTAGTGTGTCCAGCAGCATGTGTATGCTGTATGCCCAAGCTCTGTATGCCGAGGAATATGATAGACCATTATATTAATATAATTAAAACATTTATATTATTGACATATTCTCGCTTAGAAATAGCTGAAAAATTGTATTATGGGTCAATTTTAATGGTTCAAATAACATCATAGATGCGTTAGAAATCTATATATCATATAGATTTTTCTTGAATTATATTCATAAATATATATATATCGAAATATATATTAATGTATATTAATATATAAATATTTATAGCCTTTGTGCAATAAAACTGTGAACAAAAGAAATACATGAGGGTGAACGTCTAGCCATACACACAAAAAATATAAAAAAATGGGTGGCACTCAACCTTTGTTAAACAAAGTTGCCCATATTGATTGTCAAGGTCAGGAATTCCAGCTCCATTTCATATTTGGCAAACAAACCAAAAAAAGGGTTAAACGCTGTTATGTTAAGAAATATTAAATAAATTAAAAAGAAATACACACTTATGTTTGTCTTGTGTGCACAGTTTTATTCCATAATTGCTATAAATGTTTATATATTAATATATACTTTCAAATCCAGGGATCCCATCACAATGGTTGTTCTCTTCAAGTCACTTGTGTTGTCCCGTCTCGAGTACTGCTCAGTACTCACTTCCCCCTTCAGAGCAGGAGAGATTGCTGAAATAGAGGGAATACAGAGAACATATACGGCACGCATAGACGAGTTAAATCACCTAAATTATTGGGATCGTCTCAAAGCTCTCCAAATGTACTCTCTAGAAAGGTGACGAGAGAGATACCAAATAATATACACATGGAAAATACTGGAGGGCCATGTCCCAAATCTACACAGTAAAATAACAATGTACTGGAGTGAACGATATGGAAGAAAATGCAAGATTGAACCAGTGAAGAGCAGAGGTGCCATAGGCACAATCAGAGAGCACTGTATAAACATCAGAGGTCCGCGGTTGTTCAACGTCCTCCCAGCGACTATAAAAAATATTGCCGGAACAACCGTGGACATCTTCATGAGAAAACTGGACTGTTTTCGAAGAGAAGTTCCGGATCAGCCGGGCTGTAGTGGGTATGTGGCCCTGCCGGCCGCTCCAAGCAACAGCCTGGTGGACCAAACTCTCACAAGTCGAGCCGGGCCTCGGGCCGGGCTTGGGGAGCAGAAGAACTCCCATAACCCCATCAAGCAGGTATGATATAATTTGTAACATTGACCCATAATTCCAATTTTGCAGTTATTTCTAAGCAATAATATACTATGAATATATGTTTTTTGTATTATATTAATATATTATATGAATAAGGTTAGGGAGATTATCAGTAAAGTAAATGAGAATATTATATAAGGTGAAATGGGATATTAGAAATTGTTAGGAATTTATATAATGGAGTAAATAAAGTCTCACAGAATAGAACACAGAGCAATGGTGGCTACATATTTACTATAGCTTGAGTCTGAGAAGACGCGGATATATGCTGCTTTGGAAATACGGATGTTGATATATGGAACAGATAATCGGACACCTTAATAGGCGTGTGATCATTGGATTGGAGATGAATAGTTGCTGTTCGCATGGGTCAAGTTCAAGAATATATATATATATATATATATATATATATATATATATATATATATATATATATATATATATATATATATATATATATATATATATATATATATATATGTCGTACCTAGTAGCCAGAACGCACTTCTCAGCCTACAATGCAAGGCCCGATTTGCTTAATAAGCCAAGTTTTCCTGAATTACTATATTTTTTCTAATTTTTTTCTTATGGAATGATAAAGCTACCCATTTCATCATATATGAGGTCAAGTTTTTTTTATTGGAGTGAAAATTAACGTAGATATATGACCGAACCTAACCAACCTTACCTAACCTTGGTTAGGTAGCCGAAAAAGTTAGGTTAGGTTAGGTTAGGTAGGTTAGGTAGTCGAAAAAACATTAATTCATGGAAACTTGGCTTATTAGGCAAATCGGGCCTTGCATAGTAGGCTGAGATGTGCGTTCTGTCAACTAAGTGTCGGAAAATCCGACACCATTTAATAATAATATCATACAGACAGATAATTGTTGTATTGTATAAACAAGTTACCCATAGAAAATGTAACTGTAGTGGAATTTCCGTCTATAGAAAACGGGATATCATTACCACATACTATTATAAATCACCACCTATTATGGTGGGAATTATTCTTAAATACATTAGTCTTTGGACTTTACCATCATAAAAACATCTCATATAAATTAACTTAATTATTAGTATTAAAGTAGAGTAAATGTGACCCTTCTATCACTTACTGTCATCTGGACAATGTAGGCCAGTAGCGTCAGGGTGAGGGAGTGGGCAGCCATTGTTTATACTAGACGAGAGGCTCACGGGAGCAATTCGGCTCCTGTTAATTTTACTTGGACGAAGTGTTATGGAAACCAAAGGTGTACCATCATCAACACGCTGTCAACAAATTCAAGTTAAGTGTTCTACCGAAACCCATTTATCTATCATTAGTGGCCATTAATGTCATTGGGTAGGGTGAATCAGTTAGAGCACGAGATCGCCTCATACTAAAGGTAATTAAGCCAGGTCTTCATTGTTCCATGTACAGTGTTTTCTCTGATATAGCTGTCATATATAGGATTCTGGCTTTACAGCTAGCGCCCTTTTGACAGGTCAAGACGAGGAAGCATGCTTTGTGCATCAGTTACCAGGGTGATGGAAGCTACCTCACACGAGGAAAATGTGGTGTCTACCTCCTGGTTATACCTGGTGGACTAAGGCCTGCTGTACAAAAAGATATGGAACCTCTTCAATATGTGTAGTTAATACTGTAGTGTGATTGACTGCATATATATAAATTCAATTAATATAAACCCCCCCTAATGTGTAGAGGATCGATTTGTGAGATTAAGGGATTATTGCAGAAATACAGTCCACTTAACATCATACAAATTGCTATCGAAGTATATAAATTAACGTAAATATAAATTCATATAAATTAAATAAATATAAATCTCACAGGTCGGTTCCCACACTAAGTACGATATATATATATATATATATATATATATATATATATATATATATATATATATATATATATATTTTGGACATGAATGAAGGAGTACTGCAGAAGGCACATACTAACCCAGTCCTGTCGAAGTCCCCTTTCACCCATGTACAAATTCAACCTATTCATGAATCCTGCTTCATTGCATAATACAAGTTTGTACCCTTTGTTGTGGGTTATGATCTATGTATCAGGTCTTGCACTCGCTTAATAATTGAATATGTATAAATGTTAGCGAGGAAATGTACATACACATTGAGGAATATCCCTATTTCTCATAGTTTATACACTGAGAGTTCATGAAGGGAGCGAGGGAGGGAGGGAGGCATACGAAAGGCAAGAGGGAGGCAAGGAGCAGGTGAGAGGAGATATTTCCTACTAGAAGGAAAGGGCGAAAGAGAAAAGCCAAGAACAAGAAGCACAAGGGGCACCGGTGAGATGGGTGTACTAATATAGTGACGGAAGAAAGAGAACGTAATAATAAGAGGAGACAGAAAGAAAGAAAAGGAAAGATTTAAAAAGGGGGGGTCAGCTTAGGTCAGGTTTCGTTCGTTTTGAGAGGTTAGAGCATTTGAGTATGTACTATGAAAAGGAAGAGTCAACAGTAACAGAAGGAATCTTTTGTGGTCTTCTAGGAATTACCTCCTCTAACCTGGGAGGTTAAAAGGGAGCCGGTCGGCCGAGCGGACAGCACGCTGGATTTGTGATCCTGTGGTCCTGGGTTCGATCCCAGGCGCCGGCGAGAAACAATGGGCAGAGTTTCTTTCACCCTATGCCCCTGTTACCTAGCAGTAAAATAGGTACCTGGGTGTTAGCCAGCTGTCACGGGCTGCTTCCTGGGGGTGGAGGCCTGGTCGAGGACCGGGCCGCGGGGACACTAAAAAGCCCCGAAATCATCTCAAGATAACCTCAAGAAGATAACCTGCTTTTCCTCGCTCCTGCTCTTCCTCTCACCTGCTCCACCTCTCACCTGCTCCACCTCTCACCTGCTCCTCCTCTCACCTGCTCCTCCTCTCACCTGCTCCACCTCTCACCTGCTCCTCCTCTCACCTGCTCCACCTCTCACCTGCTCCACCTCTCACCTGCTCCACCTCTCAGCTGCTCCACCTCTCACCTGCTCCTCCTCTCACCTGCTCCACCTCTCACCTGCTCCTCCTCTCACCTGCTCCTCCTCTCACCTGCTCCACCTCTCACCTGCTCCTCCTCTCACCTGCTCCTCCTCTCACCTGCTCCTCCTCTCACCTGCTCCACCTCTCATCTGCTCCACCTCTCACCTGCTCCTCCTCTCACATGCTCCTCCTCTCACCTGCTCCTCCTCTCACCTGCTCCACCTCTCATCTGCTCCACCTCTCACCTGCTCCACCTCTCACCTGCTCCTCCTCTCACCTGCTCCACCTCTCACCTGCTCCACCTCTCACCTGCTCCTCCTCTCACATGCTCCTCCTCTCACCTGCTCCACCTCTCACCTGCTCCATCTCTCACCTGCTCCACCTCTCACCTGCTCCTCCTCTCACCTGCTCCTCCTCTCACCTGCTCCACCTCTCACCTGCTCCACCTCTCACCTGCTCCACCTCTCACCTGCTCCACCTCTCACCTGCTCCTCCTCCTCTCACCTGCTCCTCCTCTCACCTGCTCCACCTCTCACCAGCTCCACCTCTCACCTGCTCCTCCTCTCACCTGCTCCACCTCTCACCTGCTCCACCTCTCACCTGCTCCTCCTCTCACATGCTCCTCCTCTCACCTGCTCCACCTCTCACCTGCTCCTCCTCTCACCTGCTCCACCTCTCACCTGCTCCACCTCTCACCAGCTCCACCTCTCACCTGCTCCACCTCTCACCTGCTCCACCTCTCACCTGCTCCTCCTCTCACATGCTCCTCCTCTCACCTGCTCCACCTCTCACCTGCTCCACCTCTCACCAGCTCCACCTCTCACCTGCTCCACCTCTCACCTGCTCCACCTCTCACCTGCTCCTCCTCTCACCTGCTCCACCTCTCACCAGCTCCACCTCTCACCTGCTCCTCCTCTCACCTGCTCCTCCTCTCACCTGCTCCACCTCTCACCTGCTCCTCCTCTCACCTGCTCCTCCTCTCACTCTTGCCTTACTTATAACTCACTCTTACAATCTGATTGTGATTGGTGCCTCCCTCGCTCCCATCACAATTCAACATCACAGTAACAAGGTTATCGCCAATAACCGAACTCAATTACGGGCTCACTATAGCCCGTGCTACCTGCACATTTAGTTCCAAGTAGCTAAATCTAAAACAACAACTCGGTCTCATCTCAGTCGACTTGAAAATGGTTCAAGACGGACCGAAACATCGTCGTCTCCTTATGGTCTGGTGTGTGGTTTAGTCATTATATTTCCTGCCACGATATTGTGACTCATCGTCCGCACTGGGAGTTGACTCTAGTCTACTTTTCAACCACTAATGTATACCTGCTGGTTGGTCTTTTTAACTATTGTGGTCACCTTCATACTTGAAACTTTCATACTTGAAACCCTTCAAGTCCGACATCAAACTGAACATGCATAAGACTTAACCTTCTTTTGATCTTATGATTGTTGAGTTGCTGTCCATCGGTAGAACACTTGTAGTCATGGAATTTTAGTATGCACTTTAAACAGGCGGATATGTTTTCAAAAGTCGATTTAGTAATATCTAAAACAATGTTCACTAGAGTTTATCTATACACTGAGTGAGATTTGAAACTATAGTTTATTGACAAATTGATATCAATGATTTCCTCTGGCTATTCTAGTTTTAAATTCAAAATTTAAATTTTTTCCAATCAACTGGTGTTTCAAAAAAATCTCAATACGCATCAGTTAAACTGTAATAAGTTATCGACTTATTTAATTTCAAACTGACGTGATCACCGTTTATCTGTGCATACACACTGAACATTTCCGTAGTATTGAACTCTGTTCTGGATAAAGGTATACTCTTATCTTATTGGAAAATGAAATACAAAAGAGTACAATATACATATATACTTACATGAAATAGTAAAACGAAAGAATGTTCCGAAAAGTAAACAAAAGTTCCAGAAAAACTAATCTCACACTCCTAAAGTTATAACCCGAAAACTGGATTCATACACAAACATCAATCATTAACCCCCAAGTGTCAACCATAAACCCCCAAGCATCAAACTTAAACCCCCAAGCATCAACCTTAAACCCCCAAGCATCAACCATAAACCCCCAAGCATCAACCATAAACCCCCAAGCATCAAACTTAAACCCCCAAGCATCAACCATAAACCCCCAAGCATCAAACTTAAACCCCCAAGCATCAACCATAAACCCCCAAGCATCAACCTTAAACCCCCAAGCATCAAACTTAAACCCCCAAGCATCAACCATAAACCCCCAAGCATCAAACTTAAACCCCCAAGCATCAACCATAAACCCCCAAGCATCAAACTTAAACCCCCAAGTATCAACCATAAACCCCCAAGCATCAACCATAAACCCCCAAGCATCAACCATAAACCCCCAAGCATCAACCATAAACCCCCAAGCATCAACCATAAACCCCCAAGCATCAACCATAAACCCCCAAGCATCAACCATAAACCCCCAAGCATCAACCATAAACCCCCAAGCATCAACCATAAACCCCCAAGCATCAACCATAAACCCCCAAGCATCAACCATAAACCCCCAAGCATCAACCATAAACCCCCAAGCATCAACCATAAACCCCCAAGCATCAACCATAAACCCCCAAGCATCAACCATAAACCCCCAAGTATCAACCTTAAACCCCCAAGCATCAACCATAAACCCCCAAGCATCAACCATAAACCCCCAAGCATCAACCATAAACCCCCAAGTATCAACCTTAAACCCCCAAGCATCAACCATAAACCCCCAAGCATCAACCATAAACCCCCAAGCATCAACCATAAACCCCCAAGCATCAACCATAAACCCCCAAGCATCAACCTTAAACCCCCAAGCATCAACCTTAAACCCCCAAGCATCAACCATAAACCCCCAAGCATCAACCATAAACCCCCAAGTATCAACCTTAAACCCCCAAGCATCAACCATAAACCCCCAAGCATCAACCATAAACCCCCAAGCATCAACCTTAAACCCCCAAGCATCAACCATAAACCCCCAAGCATCAACCATAAACCCCCAAGCATCAACCTTAAACCCCCAAGCATCAACCATAAACCCCCAAGCATCAACCATAAACCCCCAAGCATCAACCTTAAACCCCCAAGCATCAACCATAAACCCCCAAGCATCAACCATAAACCCCCAAGCATCAACCATAAACCCCCAAGCATCAACCATAAACCCCCAAGCATCAACCATAAACCCCCAAGCATCAACCTTAAACCCCCAAGCATCAACCTTAAACCCCCAAGCATCAACCTTAAACCCCCAAGCATCAACCATAAACCCCCAAGCATCAACCTTAAACCCCCAAGCATCAACCTTAAACCCCCAAGCATCAACCTTAAACCCCCAAGCATCAACCATAAACCCCCAAGCATCAACCTTAAACCCCCAAGCATCAACCATAAACCCCCAAGCATCAACCTTAAACCCCCAAGCATCAACCTTAAACCCCCAAGCATCAACCATAAACCCCCAAGCATCAACCTTAAACCCCCAAGCATCAACCTTAAACCCCCAAGCATCAACCTTAAACCCCCAAGCATCAACCATAAACCCCCAAGCATCAACCTTAAACCCCCAAGCATCAACCTTAAACCCCCAAGCATCAACCTTAAACCCCCAAGCATCAACCATAAACCCCCAAGCATCAACCATAAACCCCCAAGCATCAACCATAAACCCCCAAGCATCAACCATAAACCCCCAAGTATCAACCTTAAACCCCCAAGTATCAACCAAAAACCCCCTAGCATCAACCATAAACCCTCTAGCATCAACTGTAAACCTCCAAGCATCAACCGTAACCCCCAATCATCAACTGTAAACCCCCAAGCATCAACCTTAAACCCCAAGTATCAACCTTAAACTCCCAAGCATCAACCGTAAATCCCAACCATCAACCATAAACCCCAAGTATCAACTGTAAACCCCAAGTATCAACTGTAAACCCCCAAGCATCAACCGTAAATCCCAACCATCAACCATAAACCCCAAGCATCAACTGTAAACCCCCAAGCATCAACAGTAAACTCCCAAGCATCAACCGTAAACTCCTAAGCATCAACTGTAAACCACCAAGCATCACCCGTAAACCCCCAAACATCAACTGTAAACCCCCAAGCATCAACTGTAAACCCCCAGGTATCAACTGTAAACCCCCAAGCATCAACCATAAACCCCCAAGCATCAACTGTAAACCCCAGAGGATCTACCATAAACCCCAACGCATCAACCTTAAACACCCCAAGCATCAACCTTAAACCCCCAAGCATCAATCATAACCCCCCCAAGCATCAACGCTAATCCACAAGTATTATATCCGATTCAATCCCTACAAAAGCCAAGGGTTTCCTCCATAGCATAACCTTCCTGCCTTCTAATCCGTACTCAGAAAATGTAGTAACAATGCGGGCAAGGTATTTCGAACACTCGTGCAAGAAGAGAGAGGGAGTGGGGGGAGGTCAAGGATAAAACTCATCATGCAACCTTTGTAAATCATGCAACCTTTGTAAATCATGCAACCTTTGTAAATCCACATATGCTCGTCGGGTTGACACAACAAATAATGCTCTTGATGTACTGTAATAATGCACTTGAACCAAGCCACTGGTACAGCTTCACGCTCACAAACATAAACAAAATAGGTAACAGAGATCTGTTATATGTGTTACATGTGCTATCCCTAATTCCTAACCTTTGTAGTCTATCATTGTAGAGAGAGGTTACCTATATGAATCGATACATCCATTTCTGGCTCTCTCCGAGCATGTGCCCCTTTATTCCCTCCAGTGCCGTAATGGGGTGGCAACCTCCTGAGGAGGATGTACAATTGGAAGCTCAACCTCATGAACACGTTTACATGACAACTGCAATTAACACCAATTGACTTATTTAAATCTGCTTCAGAATATCAATAACAAAAGTATTATATGGAGATGAAACAAATACAAGTTCAGCATATTCAGGCATATATAATAAATAACTTTTTACAGTAATAATACCCAAAAGAACGTTTACCATTCCAAGAAACAGTCTCCGCTTAAACGTGACACACATATCAGCTACCAAACCAACATGCAAGTGTTTTCCTTGTTAATCCCGGCACCTGTCGCCACGCACTCTTGCGACACCTGTACAGCTAACACCCAAGCCTCAGTTGACCAAAAATCGTCGCGCGCCAAATACATATAATTACAGGGAGCTCCATTTAATCGAAAGAGACGGAGGCACAAGTGAGGCATTTTTCCCCAACACCAAGTACACTGGCTCAGGGAAAGGAACATACAAAACTACGGAAAATAGACACCCGGTGTGGAACAGATCGCTCAATTCGCAAAAATGTTCAAAGCTTTATTATCCCCACCCAACATCAACCCGCTCACAGGCCTTAGACTAGTCGAAGCCAATCATCGACGAAAGAATATTGCTTTCAGAGAGATAATAAATATCGTCCAGTATTAATATTTATACAAATAATAACATACCATGCTCACCCCAGGACTGTTCTGGAGACACAAATCAGTCCAAAAACCCCAAAAGCTTCTTCGATTAGTTTCGAAAGAATCTTGTAAACCTGATTAAGCAAAGAAAGAAGTTTACAATTCATCAGACAGTGTATATTCTCTGACGTCAATAATACCAACTATTTTGGTCATCTTGATCTTTTCAATCAGTACACTGTTCCTCATCACCTGATTGAAGTCTTCATCAATCACTCCCACTACGCATAAATAGAACTTAGCCAATGACCCTATCATTCCCAGCTGACTTACCAGTCGCTAATATCCGAGCCACACCCCACGCTTCCCTATCAGAGAATTCCTAAAATATGATCCTCAAATTATCCTCACGTGACAACACCTGGGGTTTATTAGTAAGAAAGTTCTACCAGCTTCCATCATCACCATCCACTTTGCGGCAAAAAGTCTCCAATCCACTCCTAACATTGGACAAAACACCATCTGAATTCGTAAGTACCACTCCATCATCTGTTTCATTAACTCAGAAACCTTTGCATTATCTTCCTTAGTAAATCTTTAAGTTATTTTGAGATTATTTCGTGGATTTAACGTCCCAGCGGCCATGTCCACGACCAGGCCTCCTATTTGTTAGTCATCCCCAGGAAGCGGCTGTTTAACTCCCAGGTACCTATTTACTGCTAAAATAGGTGATAGGTGGATAACTTTTCACCAAATAACCATTCACTACTTTATATTGGAACATCATACCCTCCGCAAATACACCGTCTCTCAAACGATTAATCCACGCCTTCCAAAAGGTAATATCGTTAAATTTAACGATCGTTAATGGAGAAAGTCAGCCTCAAGAACAATGGTAACACGCTCCAGTAAACCACAGGTGAACCACAGTGTACTTCTTCACGTGGCAGGCAGCAGCAAGATGAGTTATATGGCCACATTTATAGCATTTATATGGCCAAATTTGATTTGTATGGCCACATTTATAGTTTTTTTTAGGCTGTATAGTGTAAATGAGATTCATGTTATGACCTAAAACTGGCGAGGAATACTTCGGAAAGTTCCATTTTCACTGTTCTAGTGCCGTTTAAGAGCTCTTTGGTTGGACTAAATGAGTGAATAATCAATCATTAAGTCCAACCAAATTTAGTAGAAGGTGGTTATTCACTGTCCACTTTCCCATTGATTGAACGTATGTTAATAATAGTCCTATTCAACATTTCAAAGACCACCATCCCTCACAGCAACATACGAAAACGACTTAATGTGTAAATCACTGGCACAAAACGTTTCCATTGTGAAGTTGATCACCATCATGCTCTCACACATTCCGGAAACGAAACACTGTCCTCAAATTTCACCACCCCATTTCTGTCGCGAAACATTTGAAAACCAACCTAGTCGTCCAACTTGACCCATAACACGTAAAGAATCGTCGTTCCGACAAATGTCATAATCAAATTACAGTCCAATGGACTCAATCCGCCGTGAAGCAGGTGTGAAGGAGCCCATAATGTTGCCTAGTCCACAGTGTCGACATGCAGGTGTGAAGGAGCCCATAATGTTGCCTAGTCCACAGTGTCGACATGCAGGTGTGAAGGAGCCCATAATGTCGCGTAGTCCACAGTGTCGACATGCAGGTGTGAAGGAGCCCATAATGTTGCCTAGTCCACAGTGTCGACATGCAGGTGTGAAGGTGCCCATAATGTTGCGTAGTCCACAGTGTCGACATGCAGGTGTGAAGGAGCCCATAATGTTGCGTAGTCCACAGTGACGACATGCAGGTGTGAAGGTGCCCATAATGTTGCGTAGTCCACAGTGACGACATGCAGGTGTGAAGGAGCCCATAATGTCGCGTAGTCCGCCGTGTCGACATGCAGGTGTGAAGGTGCCCATAATGTTGCGTAGTCCACAGTGTCGACATGCAGGTGTGAAGGTGCCCATAATGTTGCGTAGTCCACAGTGACGACATGCAGGTGTGAAGGAGCCCATAATGTCGCGTAGTCCGCCGTGTCGACATGCAGGTGTGAAGGAGCCCATAATGTTGCGTAGTCCACAGTGTCGACATGCAGGTGTGAAGGAGCCCATAATGTCGCGTAGTCCACAGTGTCGACATGCAGGTGTGAAGGAGCCCATAATGTCGCGTAGTCCACAGTGTCGACATGCAGGTGTGAAGGAGCCCATAATGTCGCGTAGTGCACAGTGTCGACATGCAGGTGTGAAGGAGCCCATAATGTCGCGTAGTGCACAGTGTCGACATGCAGGTGTGAAGGTGCCCATAATGTCGCGTAGTGCACAGTGTCGACATGCAGGTGTGAAGGTGCCCATAATGTCGCGTAGTGCACAGTGTCGACATGCAGGTGTGAAGGAGCCCATAATGTCGCGTAGTGCACAGTGTCGACATGCAGGTGTGAAGGAGCCCATAATGTCGCACAGTCCACAGTGTCGACATGCAGGTGCGAAGAAGCTCATAATGTCGCACAGTCCGCCGTGTCGACATGCAGGTGTGAAGAAGCTCATAATGTTGCACAGTCCACAGTGTCGACATGCAGGTGTGAAGGTGCCCATAATGTCGCGTAGTCCGCCGTGTCGACATGCAGGTGTGAAGAAGCCCATGTCGCGTAGTCCACAGTGTCGACATGCAGGTGTGAAGGTGCCCATAATGTCGCGTAGTCCACAGTGTCGACATGCAGGTGTGAAGGAGCTCATAATGTCGCACAGTCCGCCGTGTCGACATGGAATAAACAAAAACTAGTAACTAGCACAAGGGAAAGCACTTTACCTGGCCTTGCCTTGTTCTGGCACCTTTGTGATATTTGGAAAGGGCTTGATTACCGAGGAAGCTTGTGTCTGAGCCTCATGAACAGACGTCAAATGCTTGCTATTACAGCCGCCAAAGCCACACCGTTTATAAATAACAACACTTCACACTTGACACACATTTGGTGACGTTCCAGTATTTCTGAAACAGTACTTTGCTGACATAATGGTATCAAGCAGTACCTCTGTAAATGCCACTTTCCCCTGATAATTTTTTCCTTCCTCCCCTCCCCATCCTGCCCAACAGGTACTTCTTATACACATCATTTCTAACATAATCTATACACCTACCCTACTGTAACTTATATATATATACAAAATTTTAATTTATAATGTAAATTCACTTTAACACTTTCACTTTAAGTTAACACTTTCGCACCCCAGGGCGCAAAAGTGTTAATATTTAGGAAAAGATTGATTTTGAATCAAAATTAGGCGGGAATTGATGAATGTTACTTTGGGGTCGGCCGCCGTTTGGCCGAGCCGAGCCAGAAGGAGACATAAGAGCCGGGTGGAATCGCAACCAGTCCTCTGAACAAGGAGAACTTCTTATTTTGTACGCTATAGGCCCCCCAACGTACATATTATCAAGTACCACGAACATTTAGCGGCTCACAAATCTCACCGTTTTCCAAGCTTCGGAAGTCAGGTTTAGGCGGGTTGCTTGGGTTCGTACGTTTCTCTGGTTAGGCTAGGTTAGGTTAGGTTAGGTTAGGTCGATGTATTTTGTTCGATGTGACAAGTTAAGGCAATAGGCTGGGAATTAGGTGCATTATAACGGACCTAGTAAGTGACCGTGAAAATAAAAATATATAACAATTGGGAAAAACAATTAATTACTTTTTTGTAAGGGCTTTTGTTAATCTCTGAGGACTTTTACATTATCTTTCTTTAGTTCTGTTCTTTGTTACGACACTAATGCTTAGGTATCTGCATGTAAAAATGTATATAACTACCTGACATTTACTACAAGGCATGACATTAGCACACGTATGAATGTCATAATAATTTGTACTAAGTTGCCGCAGTTAGTACATAGTTATATACATATTTTGATTGATTTCCCTCCGCGTGTGTTCTCTCCTCTGTAGCTGGGTCATACCCCCGAGACGCCTCAGTTTCTTTATATAAAAACATTTGGAGAAGTGTGAGAGGAATGTATTGCCACCTGAGATTGAGACAGAGAGCCGGTCGTACCATTTCATTCCTAAGCCTCTTATATATCTCAAGCTTCTTACTCTACCTATACCTTTTACAGGCAATATGCCTCTTCCGTGTTCCAGCTTTTGATGAATTCCTTCTTTATTTTATCTTCCATATGGATATTCCGTTTGCAACCGACTAAAAGATCTATTTGTCTATTTGTCTTCCTGTATTCATGTTGAGAAACTGAGACGTCCTATACCTATATATATATATATATATATATATATATATATATATATATATATATATATATATATATATATATATATATATATATATATATATATATATATATATATATTTATATATATATATATATATATATATATATATATATATGTATATATATATATATATATATATATATATATATATATATATGTGTGTGTATATCACGAACATAAACACATGATTAAGAATGTGACAATGTCAGACCACGGAGGAAAATGAAACACGAATTTCCTTAAGTACTTTCGTATATTAAATACATCTTCAGAAGGAATGATGTATATTAAATACATCTTCCTTCTGAAGATGTATTTAATATACAAAAGTACTAAAGGAAATTCCTGTTTCATTTTCCTCCGTGGTCTGACATTGTCATATATATATATATATATATATATATATATATATATATATATATATATATATATATATATATATATATATATATATATATATATATATATCGTACCTAGTAGCCAGAACGCACTTCTCAACCTACTATGCAAGGCCCGATTTGCCTAATAAGCCAAGTTTTCCTGAATTAATATATTTTCTCTAATTTTTTTCTTATGAAATGATAAAGCTACCCATTTCATTATGTATGAGGTCAATTTTTTGTTATTGGAGTTAAAATTAACGTAGATATATGACCGAACCTAACCAACCCTACCTACCTAACCTAACCTATCTTTATAGGTTAGGTTAGGTTAGGTAGCCGAAAAATTTAGGTTAGGTTAGGTTAGGTTGGTTAGGTAGTCGAAAAACAATTAATTCATGAAAACTTGGCTTTTTAGGCAAATCGGGCCTTGCATAGTAGGCTGACAAGTGCGTTCTGGCTACTAGGTACGACATATATATATATATATATATATATATATATGTCGTACCTAGTAGCCAGAACGCACTTCTCAGCCTAATATGCACGACCAAATTTGCCTAATAAGCCAAGTTTTCCTCAATTAATATATTTTCTCAATTTTTTTTCTTATGAAATGATAAAGCTACCCATTTCATTATGTATGATGTCAATTTTTTTTTTATTGGAGTTAAAATTAACGTAGATATATGACCAAACCTAACCAACCCTACCTAACCTAACCTAACCTATCTTTATAGGTTAGGTTAGGTTAGGTAGCCGAAAAAGTTAGGTTAGGTTAGGTTAGGTAGGTTAGGTAGTCGAAAAACAATTAATTCATGAAAACTTGGCTTACTAGGCAAATTTGGCCTTGCATAGTAGGCTGAGAAGTGAGTTCTGGCTACTAGGTACGACATATATATATATATATATATATATATATATATATATATATATATATATATATATATATATATATATATATATATGTCGTACCTAATAGCCAGAATGCACTTGTCAGCCTACTATGCAAGGCCCGATTTGCCTAATAAGCCAAGTTTTCCTGAATTAATATATTTTCTCTAACTTTTTTCCTATGAAATGATAAATCTACCCATTTCATTATGTATGAGGTCAATTTTTTTTTATTGGAGTTTAAATTAACGTAGATATATGACCAAACCTAACCAACCCTACCTAACCTAACCTAACCTATCTTTATAGGTTAGGTTAGGTTAGGTAACCCAAAAAGTTAGGTTAGGTTAGGTTAGGTAGTCGAAAAACAATTATTTCATGAAAACTTGGCTTATTAGTCAAATTGGGCCTTGCATAGTAGGCTGATAAGTGAGTTCTGGCTACTAGGTACGACATATATATATATATATATATATATATATATATGTATATATATATATATATATATGTCGTACCTAGTAGCCAGAACGTCGTACTCGGCCTACTATGCAAGGCCCGATTTGCCTAATAAGCCAAGTTTTCCTGAATTAATATATTTTCTCTAATTTTTTTCATATGAAATGATAAAGCTACCCATTTCATTATGTATGAGGTCAATTTTTTGTTATTGGAGTTAAAATTAACGTAGATATATGACCGAACCTAACCAACCCTACCTAACCTAACCTAACCTATCTTTATAGGTTAGGTTAGGTTAGGTAGCCGAAAAAGTTAGGTTAGGTTAGGTTAGGTAGGTTAGGTAGTGGAAAAACAATTAATTGATGAAAACTTGGCTTATTAGGCAAATCGGGCCCTGCATAGTAGGCTGAGAAGTGCGTTCTGGCTACTAGGTACGACATATATATATATATATATATATATATATATATATATATATATATATATATATATATATATATATATATATATATATATATATATATATATATATACATATTAGGTTAGGTAGATATATATATATATATATATATATATATATATATATATATATATATATATATATATATATATATATATACATATTAGGTAATTCGAACTTCCCGCCATTTACAAAACACAGTACACCTACGATCTTTGGCCTCCCATGCGACCACAAACTCCCACACATAACACCAACGACTCCCAGCTTCCCATGTGTCCATCCCACAATCTCTAATGCGACACCCGCTCCGACCCCCTGGCCTCATATGCGACCATCCACTCCGGGTCTCCCATGCAACACCTCCAGCCACCCGCCTCCCATGCGTCCACCAGACCCCTTAAAGAGATGTCGCAACTCCTGTCAGCCACAGGCGGGGAAGAGATGGCCAGCAGAGGTAAGAAAACTTACAGACTTGCCAACAGCAGAGGATTAAATTTGGGGGATATCTTTTCCGGCAAGGATCTAAGTAGTGACGGGCTGGTCTGGGCTCCGTTTTCTTAAAACTGTAAAAATTAGGCATGAATGCATGTTTACGAAAGAATTATTGACACGGAATGGTATTTTATTCTGATGTTTACAAGAACTGTCAAGTGTAAACAGGGATTAATTACACAGGAATTATATTTTATTTTGATGTTTACAAGAATTGTAAAGTGTAAACAAGGGTTAATTTCACAAGAAATGTATTTTATTTTATGTGATATATCTACTAACTGAGCCAGTATAATCTGACTGTGTAGCAGATGAAGGTAAAGAGAATCTTATATCAATTAGTGCGTCTGCTTGTTTCATCTGTTCGTAGCTAGAAGCCAGAAGACTATGGTCAGCCTCACGCAATTCACCAGCGTGAATTCTGATCATATGGCGAGTGTCACAGGCTGATTGTGTCGACCCCGCCTGCATGGCATTAAGAAGAATTCGACTCCTTTGTGAAAATCAACCATTCCTATGAAGTCAGAAATGTGCGTTTGGTTGTCCAACTTATTTCAACTTTTATAAGGTTTATTACGCTGATTCAATGTTGATACAGCATCGATAATGTTGATTTGACGCTAGTCTAGCATGTTTTGCCCAGTGAGAGGGATATAAGGAGAGAGAAACAGAGAGATGGAGAGAGAGTGAGAATGAGACGGAGGGAGAATGTGAGACTATTATTAATAATGTTTCCTTAAATTTTAACATAGGCCTATCCCAACCAGCCTGTGCCCGTCGCGTACTCCAGATCATTCACCCTTGCAAATTGAATTAGGGCCTCTGGCCTCCAACTTAGGACAGGTAAAGAGACAGAGACAATGAGATATTCTCTCGGCCACCCTGCATTGCCTGGTATTTCTGACTTTATGTCTGACTCGACTCTCTTCCTCTACCTATCTATCTGTTCATTTCATTTAGCTAAGCAAGTTACAATCTTGATGAGCTAGTTACAAAATTCAGTATAAGTCGTCACATCATAAATGGGATCGAGATCGACCACAAGTACAGTTTCTAAATTAAGCAACTGACATATGTGGAGAGCTAGTGTCACAATAGATATGTTTGTCATGCACACCGCGCTTCCATCCAGTGGGCAGCGGTGGACAGGTAACAATCACTTAGTTACTACCTACAGTTTACGAACTGGGCATATTTGGCAAAAATTTCTGGTAGCAGATCATTTTGAATGAAATATTTACACATCGTTGAAATATTGGTTATAGAATTATCTCTGAATTCATGTCTCAGAGCACAGACCATTCCCCTACAGCTAATTTTGGAGACACTTGTCCCAAACGTCTGGCCTCTAATTATAGAGAGAGTAACGAACAGGCAGACAAAAAGGACATTCTATTTAATACAATTTACATATATATATATATATATATATATATATATATATATATATATATATATATATATATATATATATATATATATATATATATATACATATATATATTATAGAGAATGACTTTGAATGCCTGCCTTTCTATTTTTCTGTCCAAAGTTGGAAGACTAACACCAGGGATAGCCTCACCCAAATTTTCTTGGGGCAATGATTTCCCCCACAGGTCGGTTGGTCGGGGTAGCCAGGAATTCAAGAAGGAACCGGACGCCAGAGGTCACATTCTGACCTCCTTCACGACGAATTCTGGCCCTGGCCACCGTCTTCCTCAATCAAAATATTTTTAATACTAAAATATAAAAAAAATTATATTTCTCTAAAAATGTATACACCATTACTTCATAGATCTCTGGAAATTTAAAACACATATATTCCTATCCTTACTTTAGCCTTGATACCACAAAACAGATGAGCCTTTCACAGTTTCAAAAGGCTTTCTCAAGCTTTGTCCCTTTCTCAAGGTAAATGGACAACTGTTCTATTCTGATAATATTTCACATCTCTAAGCTCCTCCCGTCTTATATATTCGCACTTGGATGAGTTTATATGTTGCAACAGTTATGGATGAGGTGAACAAATGTTTGACAAACACAAGGCAGAACACGGAACAATGGGAATTAATTGGATATATGAGAGCATAAGAATAGAAGTAACTGCAACTGGCCCATACCTCCTCTTGATGCTTCAATATTGGTACGGAGTCTTGAAATGGGTAGAATATAGTTGGCATTAATTGGCTGTTGATTGCTGGTGTTGACTTTTTGATGTGTAGTGCCTCGCAGATATCGAGCCGCCTGCTATCGCTGTATCTATCGATGATTTCTGTGTTGTTTGTTAAGACTTCTCTAGTGATGGTCTGGTTGTGGGAAGAGATTATATGTTCCTTAATGGAGCCCTGTTGCTAATGCATTGTTAATCGCCTGGAAAGAGATGTTGTTGTCTTGCCTATATACTGAATTATTTGGGGCTTACAGTCCCCAAGTGGGCAACTGAAGTCATAGACGACGTTAGTCTCCTTTAAGGCGTTCTGCTTTGTGTCTGGAGAATTTTTCATGAGTAGGCTGGCCGTTTTTTTGGTTTTATAGTAAATCGTCAATTGAATCTTCTGATTTTTGTCTGTAGGGATAACGTTCCGATTAACAATATCTTTCAGGACCCTTTCCTCCGTTTTATGAGCTATCGAAAAGAAGTTCCTGTAAAATAGTCTAATAAGGGGGTACAGGTGTTGTGTTAGTTAACTCTTCAGAGGTTACATGGCGTTTTACCTTTCTTTTTATGATGTCTTCAACGAAACCATTGATGAAGTCGTTGTTGACAAGGACCTGCCTTACCCTAAAGAGTTCTTCATTGACTTGCTTCCATCCTGAGCTATGGCTGAGAGAACGGTCGACGTAAGCGTTGACAACACTCCTCTTATACTTGTCTGGGCAGTCACTGTTGGCATTGAGGCCCATTCCTATGTTTGTTTCCTTAGTGTAGACTGCAGTGTTAAACCTCCGCTCCTTTCCGTGACTGGTACATCTAGAAAGGGCAGCTTCCCATCCTTCTCCATCTCGTAAGTGAAACTCAACACAGAATTCCGCTCGAATGCCTCCTTCAGCTCCTGCAGACGTCTGACATCAGGTACCTGTGTAAAAAAGTCGTCAACATCTTATAAGACGGGTATATATATATATATATATATATATATATATATATATATATATATATATATATATATATATATATATATATATATATATATATATATATATATATATATATATATATATATATATGTCGTACCTAGTAGCCAGAACGCACTTCTCAGCCTACTATGCAAGGCCCGATTTGCCTAATAATCCAAGTTTTCATGAATTAATGTTTTTTTGACTACCTAACCTACCTAACCTAACCTAACCTAACTTTTTCTGCTACCTAACCTAACCTAACTTATAAAGATAGGTTAGGTTAGGTTAGGTAGGGTTGGTTAGGTTTGGTCATATGTCTACGTTAATTTTAACTCCAATAAAAAGAAAATGACCTCATACATAATGAAATAGGTAGCTTTATCATTTCATAAGAAAAAAATTAGAGAAAATATATTAATTCAAGAAAACTTGGCTTATTAGGCAAATCAGGCCCTGCATAGTAGGCTGAAAAGTGCATTCTGGCTACTAGGTACGACATATATATATATATATATATATATATATATATATATATATATATATATATATATATATATATATGTCGTACTAGTAGCCAGAACGCACTTTTCGGCGTACTATGCAAGGCCCGATTTGCCTAATAAGCCAAGTTTTCCTGAATCAATATATTTTCTCTAATTTCTTTCTTATAAAATGATAAAGCTACCAATTTCATTATGTATGAGGTCAATTTTTTTTTATTAGAGTTAAAATTAACGTAGATATATGACCGAACTTAACCAACCCTACCTAACCTAACCTAACCTATCTTTATAGGTTAGGTTAGGTTAGGTAGCCGAAAAAGTTAGGTTAGGTTAGGTTAGGTAGGTTAGGTAGCCGAAAAACAATTAATTCATGAAAACTTGGCTTATTAGGTAAATCGGGCCTTGCATAGTAGGCTGACAAGTGCGTTCTGGCTACTAGGTACGACATATATATATATATATATATATATATATATATATATATATATATATATATATATATATATATATATATATATATATATATATATATATATATATATATATATATATATATATATATATACGTACATATATATATATACATATATTGGCATAGCCGAATCACCAGTTTTTATGATTGTTGTTGTATATTTATATGTATGTACCTATACTTATGGATTTGTTCATATGTACCTATATTTGCAGCTATACAAATTACTGTGTGCTAATTTATATTGCTGGAAATTGTGTTAACTATACTGGAACAGTCGTGAGACTCCAAGGTCGTAAAGGATATACTCTGTCACCTTCACTACATCAGGATTCCCCCGTGATTTGAAAACTTTTCCAGGAGTTATCTTTTGAAATCTGTTTCTCAACTTCTATAAAGTATCTTTCACGCCTGACACACCCTGAACTACACTGGACGTGTTCTGTTTTCCTCAACATATATATGTGTCAATATTAAAGTAAATGTTCAGTTGATCCCTCGTCAAGAAGCGGGGATTACCTGTCGGTTAGTTATAAATATATATTTATATGTATATTTCAAACCAGAATTGGGTTTATAAGCAATTATCAAGTTTTTTGCTAATATATTAACATATTTTTAATATTCTCTTTAATTTTTTTATATTTTGATCTCTCCGTCATTCTATATAATGTAAATGAAACATTCTCAATCTCTTTCTCTCTCTTCATATGGCAGAATTTTGATTCCTAGGACTAACTTTTTCATTGTTCATTGTACACATTTAAGTTAGCTTATTTCCATTCTATAGGATTGAAACCAAAATGTTACTATAATCTAAATTGGGGCTCTGCCTGTCTAAGCGTCGGTTGTCTTATGTACTGACTCCCTACCTACTCCTTTGTCATATATACTACACGTATTTCTCTCTAGCACATATACCCACACACTCATATTTCCACGATGCAGTTCGTAGCTGCTACCTATAATTATTAACTTTCCTGGGATGGCATAAATATTTTTTCGTAATAATTTTCAATAATTTAAGATAGCATATTTTTATCTAGTCAACGTGAATCAAATAGGAAGTTTTTTGTTGTTCAGTGAGCTATCCCCTGTCACAAAAAGAAATTAGGTACCGGGATTTACACCCCTCTGATTCTGTGTTAGGGTCCACACGTTGCGTAATTTATGGAACCGGTTGGGCAAGGGAGCCGGTCGGCCGAGCGGACAGAACGCGGGACTTGTGATCCTGTGGTCCCGGGTTCGATCCCGGGCGCCGGCGAGAAACAATGGGCAAAGTTTCTTTCACCCTATGCCCCTGTTACCTAGCAGTAAAATAGGTACCTGGATGTTAGTCAGCTGTCACGGGCTGCTTCCTGGGGGTGGAGGCCTGGTCGAGGACCGGGCCGCGGGGACACTAAAGCCCCGAAATTATCTCAAGATAACCTCAAGAAGGGATGAACATAGCTCACATTTACTTTGGTTTTTAAGCTCATTACCATATATTTGGTTAGAGCTTCCTGAATTTAGTTTCAGTTTGTTTGCTTATCAATCCGTTTTCTGACTCTCTTAAAAGTGTTTTTTTTTTTAAATCGATCAGTCATTTTAAAATGCGATAAAACATTACAGCACAGTAATATTTCTTATAGCTGTAAATAGGTACCTGGGAGTTAGACAGCTGCTGCGGGCCGCTTCCTGGGGATGTGTAACAAAAAGGAGGCCTGGTCGAGGACCGGGCTGCGGGGACACTAAGCCCCGAAATCATCTCAAGATAACAATAATATTTAGAGTTTTTTTAAGGAAAGGCTTCGATAAGTTAGGTGAGCGTCTTTGACTCATTACATTTCTGGTTAAGTAGAGCATTAAAAAAGCCTAAACACCTCCAATAATGAACCAAAGAATACTTACAAGAACTTTTATATTATTCTGAACTGTATTTGAGGGCATTTTATGCAGATCAAGAGTCATTAAACTATCTGATATGTTGTTAAGGGAAAGCCGTTAAGGCTGGGATATGGAGATTGTGTGAAGGAGTGGTGACCAGCTGCTTGGGATTATCGGGATATTGCCTTAGTTATCGAAACAGGAGCTCAGTAATGACCAAACCACATGCTAGAAAGTAAAGGGACGACGACGTTCCGGTCCGTCCTGGACCATTCTCAAGTCGATTGTAACTTGAGAATTGATTCACAATGTGAAACAATGTTTCATAATGATTGTGTTTCACAATCGACTTGAGAATGGTCTAGGACGGACCGAAACGTCGTCGTCCCTTCACTTTCTAGTGTGTTTGGTCAACCTATTTCAGCCACGTTTTTGTGACTCCTCGTCTGCATAAGGAGTTCATTGGCCCCAGGGGAACGAACCCTGCAAGCACAAAACGTAACTTGCCCTATTTTCCGCTTGTTAAAACTTGAAATAAAGTTATTAGATCTTTGTTTAACGTTTTTATGACGTATTAAATCGTTGTTACAACTTGCTATAATGGTTGTTACAATTTGTTAGGAAGAGTTAAAACTTGTTCAAACGTTGTAGCAACGTCGTAGTTTCGTTGTGTTTGACGGGCGTTCATTGTGCGGGATCTCTATTAATATTTGTTATATTCATTTTAGTAATTATATTCACAATATAATAACACTGAAACAATCGTTTTGTTGAAATTCATGTCAATTCTTTCTCTTAGATTGGTCTTGCTTCTTGCAAGGACGGTGCTCGATCCCGCGATAATCCCAAGTGGCTAGGGCACCGTTCCTTCACACAATTTTCATATCCCAGCCTTACTGGCTTTCCCTTAGCAACATATCGGTTAGTTTTAAGACTCTTGACCTGCAGAAAACTCTCTCAAATATTATTCAAATAATTAACAAGCACTTGTAATTAAACAAATCCACAAGGGCTGTGATGAGGGTTCGAACCTACGTCCGAGAGGATACCAGACGCGCCTTAATCAACCGATTAAGAAAACATGATCAAAAGAATTGCAACCGGGAGTCCTACTGACCTCTCACGGATCCCGCAGCCTCTCCGAGACACAAATCAGGGTTTTACACAATTCCCCGCTCACCCGTGCTCTGTAAACAAGCTGTCTTGTAAATATTTTGTGGTTGATTACTGGAGTTTTAAAATCTCGTATATTCTTCTAGCCAACTGTTGCCAGAAACAGCGTTACCGTGCATGTAAATGTTGATTAGTTTCCCCTTTAAGTTTCTTCTCTCCCTCGCTATGTTCGTGCCTTTGTGACAGAGAAGTTGTAATTACCGGACTGACAAAACTACTTGATCAGCGAACTCAAAGCATAATTAGCGAGCGTGTTCGTTGCTTTAGCGAAGCAGCATTGTGACAGCTTCTAAATGGGCTAATTAAATGCAACTTGTTGCACTGTAGGGATTTCAGGGTTTTTGTTTTATCATCTCTAAAACAAATACTTCAGAGTGTTTATTTAATTTGGTATTTTTTTAGCATTAAAATGCGACAAACATGTATATGTTTTATCATTGTTTGTAAAGTTACAAGCATAAGGAAAAAATGAATCATTAAATATAATTTTCACAACTGTTTTCTGAAAACATCAAATGAAACACGATTATTAAATCTCTCTCTCTCTCTCTCTCTCTCTCTCTCTCTCTCTCTCTCTCTCTCTCTCTCTCTCTCTCTCTCTCTCTCTCTCTCTCTCTCTCTCTCTCTCTCTCTCTCTCTCTCTCTCTCTCTCTCTCTCTCTCTCTCTCTCTCTCTCTCTCTCTCTCTCTCTCTCCCTCTTGAAATGGTTTTTCTTCTACATTCTTATTTAAAATGATCAAAATGACTGGCAGGAACAAACAAATCTGTATAAAGAGCCTGGTGGATCTCGAACTAGGGTCTAAGATTCCCCTTGAACCCCCACTCAACCACAAACGTCTCTTCTTTTTGGTCCCTGGAGCACAATGTTCCACTTTGGAACCTTGTTATCAGGAAGAGCGACTCTCACTCACTCAGAAACCAACCCTTCCTCCTAATAGCACGTCGTATTTTGACGTATACTTTACCTCATGCCAAAAACTGTCGGACTAGAAAACGGCAGCGGCTTGCGAAAATTTATATAATGTGGTGTTTTCTGTTTATGGCTCCTCTGGTTGGTTAGGAAAAGGACACATTAGTTCGACAATTTCTTTGCGTTCAAAACGCTCGCGTGAACAGGCTGCTGGAACAGCAGCACTCAGGAGCACTGACATAAGCCTCTATTGCAATCAGGAAAATATAATGCATTTTCCAGGTTAAAGTACCAATTTGTCCTTACAAATCAAAATTACAATCAATCGCTTGGGGGTTCCTTTCCGTACACTTCATAACAGATGACTGGCACCGTGAGGAACTCGCGGTTTCATAGGTAATGAATCGAGTCTCAAATAACTATTCAGCATTTAGTCTTAATAGTCCATTCTGTATTCTCAATCTTCAATGGTTTTGTTCTTTTTTTCTCAATTCTCAGGCAATCGGATCCCTAATCTGAAGCTGCTGCCTGCAAGTCTTTTCATCTTTCTGAATAATGTGATCAAGAAGTCTCTTTCAGCTTTGATCATGACTGATTCTTTGATATTCAGCATTTTGAAAATGAGAAAACGTTATGTGAATTGATATCATTGCTTGAGATGTTTTTGTTTACAAATGTAATTTTCCCTCAACATGTTTTCTCCTCTGAATAGCTTTAAGATTGTGTTTTTTTTCCATTTAATAATTATATGTTGCTGCCTTCTGGATGGTCCCACCAGGGGCCTCGTAGCCTGATGGATAGCGCGCAGGACTCGTAATTCTGTGGCGCGGGTTCGATTCCCGCACGAGGCAGAAACAAATGGCCAAAGTTTCTTTCACCCTGAATGTCCCTGTTACCTAGCAGTAAATAGGTACCTGGGAGTTAGTCAGCTGTCACGGGCTGCTTCCTGGGGGTGGAGGCCTGGTCGAGGACCGGGCCGCGGGGACACTAAAGCCCCGAAATCATCTCAAGATAACCTCAAGATGGTTCTTTGAATTTTCATAACTCTGCTTGGCTGTGATGCTACACTTTATCTATATTACATTTAATGCATATTATTTGAATTTACTTTGTGCAAAAAGACTCTTTAGATTCATTATTATGTGATGTCACTCTTTCACACAAGAACAAATTTACTTATATATGGCGAGGCATTCAGAAACGCTACATGCATCCAATACACAGTAATTTTAACTCATTTATCTTTTAAACTGCCTGATTACCTGAGCCTAAGAACTTTAACCCTCCAGATCTGACCAGAGCCTGTTCTTTCAATCACTCTATTAGGCTTATACAATATTTTTTTTTGGTGGGGGGAGGAAATTCAGCTAGAATGAAGATTGCATAATTTATATTTAAAGGTATAAACAGAATAATTGTAATAAATCTCATCCTACCGGATATAGAGAGCTTCTTATATTGAGCTGCCATTTCCTCTCCGGAACGCAAATGTGACGAGCAGAGACGCAAACCTTGTCATAATATTGTCATTGTCATTCATTAAGTGTTCATCTTCTAACTCCTTCAGGAACGTGAATGAACATTTTCCTCAAGCACCAAAGGTATTGAGGACTATGTGTTAATGAAGTGTAGAGTTCCTGACGTCCCCAGAGAATGCCTTTGATTTAACCTACGATACCTACGATAATTATTAATTATATTATTATTATAATAATAATTGTTGCATTTCATAACTATCACGCTTCCTTCTGTTTGGTCTTGACGGAGACCGGCCTAGGGTGAAAGAGGGCTGTGACGATCTCTGTCTTGAACCCGTAGGGGCGGGACCGGGACGTCCACCTCCTGGGGCTCGTGCGGCCCCCCAGGCTCTGCTTCAGGAGGCTGGGGTCGTTCTTGCCCTTGCTAGGGTGGTACTTCTCCGGCCCCGACCACGGCGGTCTCCGGGTTTGGAGTCCCTGTGCCTTCTTTCACCAACTTTAAGAACAACCGAAGCTCACAGCTCCTACGACGGCGCTGGAACTAATCGTATTGGCGTTTGCCTTTCCATTGGAGACTTTCAGCGCCGTGGAGAGGGAGGACCTGCTGCTTGCGTAACAGCTTCTCCTCCATATCAACCTACCCTGGCTTTGCGCCCTGGTAAGGCCACTCCAGACCGACAACCAGAGCACAACTCCATAGTCTCCTGAGACTGATGGATGCCTAGCACCTACCTGCCATCATTAGAGGATTGCCTGGTTACGGAATGTGGACGCTTCCCAAAAACCATTTTGTCTGTATAGTTGCCGGTGCCTGTCTTCTGATCACTCTGCTCTCGACAGGCTTCTCTTAATGATGTTCATTACTTCCTAATACTTGATTTTTTTTCATCTCTGATTGTACTGCAGATAAAATACTGGAAGCAACGTCAGTCTGCCGATGAGATACCGGAAAATTTTCTTCTAGTCAGTGCGGACAGGATCCATAAGACGCGAAAGTTATCGCCGTGTTGATCTCTTGAGCGTCGAGGTGTCGAGGTGTCCCATGAAGGAATTACAGATAGCCATCCTAAACTGCCCAGCATGAAGATCTCTCACAGTAAGGAGGAGAGCATAATTACAACTGGAAACTTTACGAGACAGATGATACTATACCTGAAAAGTCCAGGGACACGAACCCGATCCCATTGCGAGGCCATTTTCTCGTAAATTCATTACGTTCTCGTGGATTCATTATGCCGTGGTGTCCCTGTGATCCTGTCAATAGCTTCGCTCAAAAACTCTAACTCTTACAGTTGCTTTGACTCATCGCCAATCTTCACTGATACATTTTGGCAGTATAATAAATATCTTTGTCGAAGATCGTAATATTCGATTAATTTTGTACTGGCCGAATAATGGAACACACATAGGGGAAATTAAGTAAGCCATGACAAGGAAAAGGCCTAGGTAAGGTAGGCCTAGGTAACATGGCTAGGTAATGTAGGCCTACGTAACATGCCTAGGTAAGGTAGGCCTAGGTAACAAGCCTAGGTAAGGTAGGCCTAGATAACATGCCTAGGTAAGGTAGGCCTAGGTAACATGCCTAGGTAAGGTAGGTCTAGGTAACATGCCTAGGTAAGGTAGGTCTAGGTAACATGCCTAGGTAAGGTAGGCCTAGAAAACAAGCCTAGGTAAGCCTTGGTTTGAAAACTAGGTAGGCCTTTGCAAGGAAACTTGGAGCACCTTGGGAAACACTGGGTAATGAAAAGGGAAACAATGTAAACTTGGCTATGAAAACGAGACAAGGAAACTAGGTAAGCCTAGGCAAGGAAAGTAGGTGCGAATGGGAGGAGGAAAGAAAAGGAGAGAAGAGGGGGAAGAAAAGGAGAGAAGAGGGGATTACAACAATGTCCAAACCATTCATTTTCGACACGGGTTCCAAACTGCCTAACCAACCACTTGGGCTAGACAATAGAGAGACGGTCTCGCTTCATGCAGGTCGGCGCTCAATCCCCGACCGTCCAAGTGGTTGAGCACCATTCCGTCCTCCTCCCCTTCCTCACCCCCTCCCCCCACCGTTCCATCCCTAATCTTTATCCTGATCCCTTCCCAGCGCCATATGTAGTCATAATGCTTTGACGCTTTCTTCTGAGAGTTATTTCCCATTCCAAAGTGCCTGTCAACGAACAGGAAGAGCTTGTGCAACACCTGTTGTACCCACCGCACCACAACAACAACAACAACAACATTATGCAATATCTTAACTTTTAAGCTGTTATTGTCTTGCGAAATACATTTGGGGAAACGTCGTCGTCCCTTCAACTTCTAGTGTGTGGTCTGGTCTACATTTGGGGACTTTGTCACGGTAGTCTGTTTACAGAGCGTTCACCGTGTTTTTGTCGATATTAAAATATTCGTAAGTACATTTTCAGCGAACAACTGACCATATCAACTATCCACTGACTTGGTGCATCCCTCAACAGTCAACCTAATTACAAGAACCTCTTAAATGTTAGTATAAAAAATATCCAATCGGGTGAAAGGAAATGTGAAAGCAAAGGGTCATGCATACCATACAGAAAACGCTCCAACAGCCAGTTAGATTGCGAGCTATGTCCCTTGAAGGAATTACAGATAGTCAACCTAAAATCCCCAGCATGAAGAATCTCTCACAGCAAGGAGGAGCGCATAATTACAACTGAAAACTTGATATTCTCTCATATATTTTTGATATATACACTGACTTTTATGTTCCTAGTTGGTCGTATGGTGGGGACGTTGGCTTACCCACTTGCTTTGCTTTATTACCACACGCGCATAACATCCACCCCACAGAGCATGTTTACCAAGTTTATTATACCTTCCTCTTGACCATGAAGAAAAATCATTTCAAAATCGCTGCGTCCATAAGCTAGCCAAAACGAAATTCGAGCCTTCTGAAGAACTAATTATCGCCTCGTTGAGCAAATAGTAGTATAATCCAGGCAGTCATTACCGATGGAGAGCAGCGGGTAATTACACCTGGCTCTGACGTCAATCATCTGCCCATTTTACAGCCGTCAATGATTCTGTTTCAGATCACGTCACATGGATGAAGGTGAGGAGGGAACAGTCAGGGAGGAGGGGAAGTGGGGTGGGAGTAGGGCAGAGGCAGAGGGAAGGGCAGAGCAAAAGGGAGAGTAGAGAGAGGAAAATAATAAACCGAGGTGCAAGCCACCAAAAATAACCATCATATCAAATACCACTGTTACGACAGAGAAGACATTATCACCCATATCATACTCTTGATGAACTGAGATTCTAAGTAGACAGCTGGAAGAGACAGAGAGAGAGGGAGGTGGAGGGAGATAGGGAGAGAGAGCGAGAGTGGGGAGAACAGAATGAAGGGAGAGGAAGTAGAAGCCGTGGAGAGAGAACGCAAGAGACACGTGAGTGGGTCGGTGAGAGAGTTTTAGTGGTAGAGGAAGAGAGACAGAGAGAGAGAGAGAGAGAGAGAGAGAGAGAGAGAGAGAGAGAGAGAGAGAGAGAGAGAGAGAGAGAGAGAGAGACAGACAGACAGACAGACAGACAGAGACAGAGAGTAAATGCAAGGGAACGAAGAGAAAATTAAGTAGTAAGGGATGGGGATACTTAGCTGCCCACATCTTCCAAACAACAAGATCATAAAAGCTGCCATCACCCTGAATTGACTGGTACAGGGAGCCAAGAAAAGGGAAAGGGAAAGGGAAAGGGAAGGGGGATTAAGGGAATTAGAACCTACTCTTACTTCCGGGTAGGTGTCAGTAGGATTATATAGGATAAAGAATCCTTGCCCCTTAGCTCGAATAATCCTAAAATCCACTTAGCATGCATTGTATTTGAGTGACGTAAATGGAAATATGCTCTAGCCTCTTAAGTATTGCCATCGACGGACTTGCAGAGGAATAACTGGCAATTTGGGGTCCCAAAGTCAGTGATCCAAGTGACAGTCAGCCCACCAATATGTCACACGGGTACAGTTAGTTCATACATTACTGTATTTAATCCTTTATCAGGATTGTCGTAACACTGGTTCCCAATATAAGGCCAACTGAGCTGATGATGTACTTGACAAGGGCAGAAGCACTGCAAGTGTGTTTACGGTATTTTACTCGATCTTAGGTACTTGTTGTTCGTCTTCCAGAGATCTGAACATCACACAGACCTCACCCCAAGGCACTCACCCCAAGACCCTCACCCCAAGGCCCTCACCCCAAGGCCCTCACTCCAAGAACCTCACCCTAAAGGCCCTCATCCCAAGGCCCTCACCCTAAAGGCCTTCACCCCAAGGCCCTCATCCCAAGGCCCTCACCCTAAAGGCCTTCACCCCAAGGCCCTCATCCCAAGGCCCTCACCCCAAGGCCCTCACTCCAAGGCCCTCACCCCAAAGCACTCACCCCAAAGCACTCACCCTAAAGCCCTCACTCCAAAGCACTCACCGCAAAGCACTCACCCCAAAGCACTCACCTCAAAGCACTCACCCCATAGCACTCACCCCAAAGCACTCACCCCAAAGCACTCACCCCCAAAGCACTCACCCCAAAGCACTCACCCTAAAGCACTCACCCCAAAGCACTCACCCCCAAAGCACTCACCCCCAAAGCACTCACCCCAAAGCACTCACCCCAAAGCACTCACCCTAAAGCACTCACCCCAAAGCACTCACCCCAAAGCACTCACCCCAAAGCAATCACCCCAAAGCACTCACCCCCAAAGCACTCACCCCAAAGCACTCACCCTAAAGCACTCACCCCAAAGCACTCACCCCCAAAGCACTCACCCCAAAGCACTCACCCCAAAGCACTCACCCCAAAGCACTCACCCCAAAGCACTCACCCTAAAGCACTCACCCCAAAGCACTCACCCCAAAGCACTCACCCCAAAGCACTCTCCCCAAAGCACTCTCCCCAAAGCAATCACCCCAAAGCAATCACCCCAAAGCACTCACCCTAAAGCACTCACCCCAAAGCACTCTCCCTAAAGCACTCACCCCAAAGCACTCACCCTAAAGCACTCTCCCCAAAGCACTCTCCCCAAAGCACTCTCCCCAAAGCACTCGCCCTAAAGCACTCTCCCTAAAGCACTCACCCCAAAGCACTCACCCCAAAGCACTCACCCCAAAGCACTCTCCCCAAAGCAATCCCCCCAAAGCACTCACCCTAAAGCACTCACCCCAAAGCACTCTCCCTAAAGCACTCACCCCAAAGCACTCTCCCCAAAGCACTCTCCCCAAAGCACTCACCCTAAAGCACTCACCCCAAAGCACTCTCCCCAAAGCACTCACTCTAAAGCACTCACCCCAAAGCATTCACCCCGAAGCACTCACCCCAAAGCACTCACCCCAAAGCACTCTCCCCAAAGCACTCACCCTAAAGCACTCACCCCAAAGCACTCTCCCCAAAGCACTCACTCTAAAGCACTCACCCCAAAGCATTCACCCCGAAGCACTCACCCCAAAGCACTCACCCCAAAGCACTCTCCCCAAAGCACTCACCCCAAAGCACTCACCCCAAAGCACTCTCCCCAAAGCACTCACCCCAAAGCACTCACCCCAAAGCACTCTCCCCAAAGCACTCACCCTAAAGCACTCACCCCAAAGCACTCACCCCAAAGCACTCACGCTAAAGCACTCACCCTAAAGCACTCACGCTAAAGCACTCACCCTAAAGCACTCACCCCAAAGCACTCACCCCAAAGCACTCACCCCAAAGCACTCACGCTAAAGCACTCACTCTAAAGCACTCACGCTAAAGCACTCACCCTAAAGCACTCACCCCAAAGCACTCACGCTAAAGCACTCACGCTAAAGCACTCACCCTAAGGCCCTCACCCCAAAGCACTCACGCTAAAGCACTCACGCTAAAGCACTCACGCTAAAGCACTCACCCTAAGGCCCTCACCCCAAAGCACTCACGCTAAAGCACTCACGCTAAAGCACTCACGCTAAAGCACTCACCCTAAGGCCCTCACCCCAAAGCACTCACCCCAAAGCACTCACGCTAAAGCACTCACCCCAAAGCACTCACCCTAAAGCACTCACCCTAAAGCGGTACTACGTTTTGGGATGAAGGGAAGGGAACTACCAGGGAATACACCAAGCCATTACGACTATATAGCACTGGGAAGGGATCACGATAAAGATTTGGGATCGGACGGGGAAAAAGGAATGGTGCCCAACCACTTGGACAGTCGCGGGGATTGAACGCCGACCTGCATGAAGCAAGACCGTCACTCTTCCGTTCAGCCCAAAAAGCTGTAACGGTTTTAGACCGTGGAGAGAGAAAGTATTGAAAGTTAACAGTATGTTTTCTGATTTCTCAGTTGATATTGTATAAGAGGCGGCGAAGTTTGTTTTAAAAATATATATATTAATTTGTTCAACAAATTCCCAAGGAAATATACAGGTCCGGGTTGTGTATTGATGATAATTAGTTTAGATTACACGTGTTATTTCATCCTCGTTTAGGTCATACAGATGGTAATCGATTCCAGGATCAAATTTTCAAGATGATAGGTAATCGAAGCGTCTTTTAAGGAGAATCTAGTCCGTTTTGGGAGGTGAGTTTGCATCATCTTGTAGTGTGAGTTAGGACCATCTTGGACGGTATGTCTGGAGCTTCTTGGAAAGTGAGTTCTGAACAGCTTGGAAGGTGAGTCTGAAGCAGATTTAGAAGGTGAGTCTGAAGCAGATTTAGAAGGTGAGTCTGAAGCAGATTTAGAAGGTGAGTCTGAAGCAGATTTAGAAGGTGAGTCTGCAACATCTTGGAAGATGAATGTGGAGCATCCTGAAAGATGTTCAAGGTATGGGTCTGGAGCGGAAGCCTGAAGCTCCTCTTTTTTACACATCTGACGCCTCCGCTAAATCTTTAATAAACTCAGTCAAATATTTATGAAGCATTTAAGCAAGTACCTACGAAACCTGTCCATCTTTCCTCAATCGTGGTGTCTTTGTTGGCATATGTTAAATAGTTTGTTAGTTCCGAAGCCCTATACGAGGCTGTTTGTATCACAAGGATAACCTTAGCATGGGAAGTTTGGTCCAAAAGGTCGTAAACTATTTAGTAAATGTAAACTCAGCCGCTGTGACTACTGAAAGATTTACAGGTTTCGAAAATGGTTGCATAAATGTTTGATGAAGCACGGTTCAGTTTTTTATTTTTTTTAGCTGGCTTCCTACACATCGTACACCTATCCACAGTGCTTCTAAATTCCGTGTTTTTATTTTTTTGTCCTTTCTCAGTGCCCATTTTCCATCCCCATTCCACGTAAAATCGACCTCGACGTCGACCTCCCATTTTCTGTGTCGCAACTCTTGATCGCTACTTCATTTTTTTTTACTTTTTCTTATTATCTATTAAAAAAATTCTGTTCCTAAAATTCATCCTAACAGGATGTCTTTTCCTGACATCCTTCCAGGATCTTTTACATCTTTTTTTTTCTGTCCCATCCTTCCCTCCCCCCTATTCCTTATTCCCCTTCCCATCTATCTTCCTCTATCAACCCACGTCCGCCCTTCGCTCCATCTTCACTTATCTCTTCTCTCTCGCCTGCCACTCTTCCATATAACACCATCTCTTCCCTCCCTTTGTCATCTCCTTCACAATAGTGTTTATTCCCCTTCCTGTCACTATTCCCTTTCCCATCACTATTCCTCCCCCATCTCCCTGTCCTAGTCCCCCCCCCCCCCACTTAACACCCCTTTCCCGTTGCCTCTGCCATCATCTCCCCCCACCTTTCCAACCCCCTTCCCTCCCCCAGCCTCAGCTCCTTACCTCATCTTTCATTTCCTCGTCCCCCCTTCACCTTTACCTCATCCTCCCCCCCTACCCTTCTTGAATCCCCCCCCCCCCCCCCACGTCTTCTCAACCGCCCTGCCCCAACCGTCATCCCTGTGTGACGTAATCTGAGACGGGAATCACTGATGGCTGTAAAGTGTGACAGATGATTGATGTCAAAGATGGGTTGTAATTACCAGATGCTGTCGGTGGGTAATGGTGGCCCAGATTATAGTTCCGTGCTCTCAAAGAGACGATAATTAGCACTTCTGGAAGTAAGTAATTGTCAAAAGAAGGCACCGAGCCGGGAAGGCTATGTCGCGGGCGTAATTTGGCTTTGGCTGCCTTGTAACAGCAGCGAGTCTGAGATTATTGTTTTTTGTTTTTTTTTCTCGGCGGCTAAAGCTGAGATGTGAGCTTAGTGAAGATGCTGCGCGGGATGAATGTTATCATTGTAGGATGAGTAAGTGGATAAAGTGAGATAACCACGTGGATAGTGACTCACAGTCGGTAAATCTGAGTTTTTAACCAAAAAAATCAATATCTTGCATAAGTTAACACGGTGCGTATGTGTACTCCCCTAGTTGTGCATGCGGGGGTTGAGCTCTGGCTCCTTGTTCCCGCCTCTCAACTGTCAGTCAACTGATGTACAGGTTCCTGAGCCTACTGGGATCTATAAATTCTACACTTGAAGCTGTGTATGGAGTCAGCCTCCACCACATCACTTCCTAATGCATTCCATTTGTCTACTACTCTGACACTGAAAAAAAAAAATCTAACATCTCTCTTGCTCATTTGGGCACTCAATTTTCACCTGTGTCCCTTAGTGCGTGTGCCTCTTGTGTTAAATAGTCTGTCTTTATCTACCCTATCAATTCCACTGAGAATTTTGTATGTGGTGATCATGTCCCCTCTAACTCTTCTGTCTCCCAGTGACGTGAGATTTAATTCCAGTAGTCTCTCCTCGTAGCTTATACCCCTCAGTTCGGGTACTAGTCAGGTGGCAAACCTTTGAACCTTTTCCAGTTTATTCTTATGCTTGACAAGATACTGACTCCATGCTGGGGCTGCATACTCTATGACATATGTGGTATACAAAGTTCTGTAAAATTCCTTGCAAAAGTTTCTAAAGGCCGTTCTTATGTTAGCCAACCTGGCATATACTACTGATTTTATCCTCTTGATATGGGCTGTGGGGGACAGGTCTGGCGTGATATCAACCCCCAGGTCTTTCTCTCTCTCTGACTCCTGAAGTATTTCATCTCCCAAATGGTACCTTGTATCTGGTCTCCTGCTCCCTACGCCTATCTTTATTACATTGTGTGTGTGTGTGTGTGTGTCTGTGTGTGTGTGTGTGTGTGTCTGTTGTGTGTGTGTGTGTGTGTGTGTGTGTGTGTGTGTGTGTGTGTGTGTGTGTGTGTGTGTGTGTGTGTGTGTGTGTGTGTGTGTGTGTGTGTGTGTGTGTGTGTGTGTGTGTGTGTGTGTGTGTG
>NC_091160.1:29696884-29807794 GCF_040958095.1 Procambarus clarkii
CAGAGAAAGCAAGACAATAAGTAAGGAAACTCGCTACTGAAGAAAACCAAAATAAAGAAAATGAATCAAAATCATAAAGAATAAAGCCGAACCTTCAGAAATGTCTCCTGAGGTGCAGTGAAGATTGTCAACAAACGAGGTGGGATCGTCGACCATTACCCGCGACGAGCGATCACGCGCCGGGAACTACTCAATTCGTTAGCCATTCCACAGCGGAGAATGACCGCGCCTCCCTTTCTCAATCCTCCCCCCCCCCCTTTCAAACTAAAACTCCAAAAAGTTACGGCCATCTAGAAAGCCGCTGCGTTCCCCAACCTGCGGAAAATACCATCTCTCTCTCTCTCTCTCTCTCTCTCTCTCTCTCTCTCTCTCTCTCTCTCTCTCTCTCTCTCTCTCTCTCTCTCTCTCTCTCTCTCTCTCTCTCTCTCTCTCTCTCTCTCTCTCTCTCTCTTCTCTCTCTCTCTCTCTCTCTCTCTCTCTCTCTCTCTCTCTCTCTCTCTCTCTCTCTCTCTCTCTCTCTCTCTCTCTCTCTCTCTCTCTCTCTCTCTCTCTCGGCAATTCTTGGGCCAGGAAGGGGCGTAACTCCACCGACGCTTTTGTTAGGGTCTGGCAGCTGGTCTATCGCGCCCCCTGAGTGACCGATACAACAGCCCCCATAACAGCACACGATGACCGATACAACAGCCCCCATAACAGCACACGACCGCTGGGCACCAGCCAACCAATGGGCTATACCTGTGTTATCCGTCGTGGTGAAAATCACGGAAATATTTCGACGAATAATTTACGAACAGACCGGAATATAGTCCCCTTTTATGACCATATCTTGCCACCAACTTTTGTATGAACAGTAATAATCGTACAACCAAAGCTCAAGCCCAGATGTCTCAATACTTTATGATAGTTCTATTTCAGGCAGCTTTATTTTAGATAAAAACCTGCAATGTAAACGAACGTCATGTACACATTCGTGATGTGTTGAGATTAGGTCAATCCCTGGAGGGTTATTAAAGCAACCAGCAACCATAATACCTCGCTGACCAACCTGATATTTAAATTATATATATATATATATATATATATATATATATATATATATATATATATATATATATATATATATATATATATATATATATATATATATATATATATATATATATATATATATATACATATATATATATATTATTAAATATGACCGAAAAAGTAAGATTAATAATTCTAACACGAATTTTCTCAATCTTTCGTACATTACGCTTCACTGTTGGAGGTTTAAGAAACATTATTTTAAACATGTTTAAGAAACATTATTTAATAGGTAACGGCTTAAGTGACCCGCATAAAAGAACTTGCTCTGATGACCACGTTCAGTACACCATGCATAAGAGACACGCTTTTGCAACAATAATAATATTAAGGATCGGGAGCAGATATTGCACCGCACAGCTCTTGCAATCTGCACTAATGGAAAGTCGTAAGGAATTATACGAGGTGAAAACTTGCCTGCAGCAACGGTGCCTCACGAAAGTGGTGATGCAACAGTGCCTCACGAAAGTGGTGATGCTACAGTGCCTCACGGAAGTGGTGATACTACAGTGCCACACGAAAGTGGTGATGCTACAGTGCCTCACGGAAGTGGTGATGCTACAGTGCCTCACGGAAGTGGTGATACTACAGTGCCACACGAAAGTGGTGATACTACAGTGCCTCACGGAAGTGGTGATACTACAGTGCCTCACGGAAGTGGTGATACTACAGTGCCACACGAAAGTGGTGATACTACAGTGCCACACGAAAGTGGTGATACTACAGTGCCACACGAAAGTGGTGATACTACAGTGCCTCACGAAAGTGGTGATACTACAGTGCCTCACGAAAGTGGTGATATTACAGTGCCACACGAAAGTGGTGATATTACAGTGCCTCACGAAAGTGGCGATGCTACAGTGCCTCACGAAAGTGGCGATGCTACAGTGCCACACGAAACTCATAATACTTCAAGACCTCACGAACATTATGATAGATCAAGAGTACACGAGACCGATGACAGTTCGTGGAAACATGGAAGGGATGAGACTACACGCCTACACGAAAGTAATTACACTTCCAAGCCTACACGAAAGTAATTACACCACCCAAGTCTACACGAAACTCATCACACCACCCAAGTCTACACGAAACTCATCACACTACCCAAGTCTACACGAAACTCATCACACTACCCAAGTCTACACGAAACTCATCACACTACCCAAGCCTATACGAAAGTCATCACACTACCCAAGCCTACACGAATGTCATCACACTACCCAAGCCTACACGAATGTCATCACACTACCCAAGCCTACACGAAAGTCATCACACTACCCAAGCCTACACGAATGTCATCACACTACCCAAGCCTACACGAAACTCATCACACTACCCAAGCCTACACGAAAGTCATCACACTACCCAAGCCTACACGAATGTCATCACACTACCCAAGCCTACACGAAAGTCATCACTCTACCCAAGCCTACACGAAAGTCATCACACTACCCAAGCCTACACGAAAGTCATCACACTACCCAAGCCTACACGAATGTCATCACACTACCCAAGCCTACACGAAACTCATCACACTACCCAAGCCTACACGAAAGTCATCACACTACCCAAGCCTACACGAATGTCATCACACTACCCAAGCCTACACGAAAGTCATCACTCTACCCAAGCCTACACGAAAGTCATCACACTACCCAAGCCTACACGAAAGTGACAACACTACACACCCACGCGAGAAGCAGCGACCGCGACACCAGGAGCTCCCCCCCCCCCCCCCCCCCATCCGTGGTGACGCGACGAGGGTCGTACGAGTATCTTAACCCTGAAATCAAAGATGACAGCTCCCCCGTTTTCTATGCAACGCGTGCCAGTCCTGCGAGCCCTTCTTCATATATGAGGAAGCTTTTATCCACTTACTGGAGCTTGGGTCGCCTCTGTCTAGACTCCAGAGCGCCTCTAATGTGTGTGTGTGTGAGAGCTCTGGACGGAGCAAGTGGCTGGGGTATTATATTACAGTTTACGTGCCATGGTTAGTGAAGATTGTTAGGATGGTATAAGGACGTGTTGGAATCCTGTAGTTTTCCAGTAGTCTGTGATCTCGACTCACTGTTAGGGTAGCAGAGTTCGGTCCCCCGATGGTTTGGCAAGATTCATTTTGCCAGATGCCTCTGTTCACCTAAGGAGGGGGGCGGGAGTTGTGCAACTGTTGTGTGTGGGGAAATAAACCCCGATACAGGAAATTATAATATTGTTGTGTTGTGGTGAAATGTTGCGAGAAGGTTAATGAATTGCATCGAGGCAGGAAATGGTGTTAACGAATGACAAAAAACGAATTGTTTGATGATTTTCTCCTTCGCTGTTTACCCCCAAGCACTTGGGCTGGACGGTATAGAGCGACGGTCTCGCTTCATGCAGATCTGCGTTCAATCCCCGACCGTCCAGGTGGTTGGGCACCATTTCTCCCCTCGCCACGTCCCATCTCTAATCCTTATCCTGATCCTTTCCATGGGCTATATAGTCGTAATGACTTATTGGCACTTTCCCCCTGATAATTAACCTCCCACCTTCCCTCCCCTCCCCCCCCCCTTCGCTTCCCCCCCTCTCTTTACCCCCCCCCCCCACCATCGCTCCCCTCCCCCTCACCTTCATACCCCCTTCCTGTCGCTGCCAACCACTAAGAGGGGTAATTAGCGCGTCAGGTGTAAATTAACGCCAAGATGGCCGGGCGTAACGAGCAAGATATCTCCCCCCCCCCTTCGTGCCCACCGTCAGGTGAGCGCTGATTGGTTGGCATTTAGATTCTAATTGACAAATATTATCTCACTCTCGTCCGTAGACCAGTGAACGTGTCCTCCACTTTTGGTTTTCTCGACGCTTTCTCTTGTCTTCCTCTTCCCACTACCTCCTCCTCCTCCTTCTTCCTTCTTCCTTCATTCGCACCTCCATGTTGCTTCTGCTCATTTAATTCAACTCTTCGAAATTTCTTTCTCTGGCTTCATTTTGTTAACTACCGTAATTTGTTATTTAATTTTACTCAGGAACGTCTCAGAAACGTCCTTCATTTTTCCATCCAAATTGGAGTTCTTGCAGAGTACACTCGCAGCTCTCCATCCCCCTATCTCCCTCACTGTCTCGCTCAGCCCTCCGTCCTTCATTTCACTCTGCTCTGCTCCCTCCACTTCTTTCTCCTTCTATCAATTTCTCTCATCATCCTTCACTCTGTACCTCCCTCTCTTCCTCCCTATATCCCTTTCTCGCTTCTTCCCTTCCTCTCTCTCTCTCTCTCTCTCTCTCTCTCTCTCTCTCTCTCTCTCTCTCTCTCTCTCTCTCTCTCTCTCTCTCTCTCTCTCTCTCTCTCTCTCTCTCTCTCTCTCTCTCTCTCTCTCTCTCTCTCTCTCTCTCTCTCTCTCTCTCTCTCTCTCTCTCTCTCTCTCTCTCTCTCTCTCTCTCTCTCTCTCTCTCTCTCTCTCTCTCTCTCTCTCTCTCTCTCTCTCTCTCTCCCTCCTTCTCCCACTTCTCAACACATCAACCACTAACAAATATATGACTCTCAATATGGCTGTCTCGTGGATAAGGTCCACTGCATATCACACACACACACACACACACACACACACACACACACACACACACACACACACACACACACACACACACACACACACACACACACACACACACACACACACACACACACACACACACACACACACACACGCACGCACACACGCACGCACGCACGCACACACACACACACGCACACACGCACGCACGCACGCACGCACGCACGCACGCACGCACGCACGCACGCACGCACGCACGCACGCACGCACGCACGCACGCACGCACGCACGCACGCACGCACGCACGCACGCACGCACGCACGCACACACACACACACACACACACACACACACACACACACACACACACACACACACACACACACACACACACACACACACACACACACACACACACACACACACACACACACACACACACACACACACACACACACACACACACACATGGATTACATCACGCAGAAGTGCAAGGATGCAGCGAACAAGTTTGTCCCAGTCCAAAAGGAAAACAGAGAAATGAAGATGAGAAACCCATGGTTTAATCAGAGATGTAGGCTAGCTAAGCAGCACAGTAAAAGGGCATGGAGAAACTATAGGAATAACAGGACACTGGAGAGCAGAGAAAGATACCAGAATGCCAGGAATGAATATGTCAGGATGAGAAGAGAGGCAGAAAGACAATACAAAAACGACATCGCAAGCAAGGCAAAGACTCAGCCTAAATTGTTGCATAGCCACATTAGGAGAAAAACAACAGTAAAGGAACAGGTTATGAAATTAAGGATAAAGGCGGAAGGATTCACTACAAATGACAAGGAAGTGTGTGAGGAATTGAATAAGAAATTCCAGGAGGTCTTCACCTAAGAGCAAGGAGAAATTCCAGAGGTAAGTGAGGGAATAGCTAACCAGAAACCACTGGAAGAGTTTGAGATTACCAGTGGGGAAGTAAGGAAGTGTTTACTAGAGTTGGATGTGACGAAGGCTATAGGCCCAGATGGAATCTCCCCTTGGGTTCTAAAGGAAGGAGCAAGAGAACTGTGCCTACCACTCTCCATAGTGTAAAACAAATCACTGGCAACAGGGGAACTGCCAGATATTTGGAAAGCAGCTAACGTAGTCCCGATATACAAGAAAGGGGATAGACAGGAAGCACTGAACTACAGGCCAGTGTCCCTAACCTGCATACCATGCAAGCTGATGGAGAAGATTGTGCGAAAAAAACTAGTGGAACATCTGGAGTGAAGGAACTTTGTAACACAGCATCAACATGGGTTCAGGGATGGCAGGTCCTGCCTCACAGGGTTACTTGAATTCTACGACCAGGCAAGAAAGAGAAGGGTGGGCAGACCATTTTTTTGGATTGTCAGAAAGCCTTCGATACAGTGCCACACAAGAAGCTAGTGCGAAAGTTGGAGATGCAGGCTGGAGTGAAAGGGAAGGTACTCCGGTGGATAGAGGAGTACCTAAGCAACAGGAGACAACGAGTCTGTGTGAGGGGTGAGGTCTCAGATTGGCGAGACGTCACAAGTGGAGTCCCGCAGGGGTCAGTCCTTGGACCTATACTGTTTCTGGTATATGTAAATGATCTCCCAGAGGGTATAGATTCGTTCCTCTCAATGTTTGCCGACGACGCAAAAATTGAGGAGGATTGAAACAGAGGATGATAGTAGGAGGCTACAAGATGACCTGGATAGACTGAGTGAATGGTCCAACAAATGGCTGTTGAAGTTCAACCCGAGTAAATGCAAAGTAATGAAACTAGGCAGTGGAAACAGGAGGCCAGGCACAGGATACAGAATAGGAGATGAAGTACTTAATGAAACAGACAGAGAGAAAGATCTAGGAATTGATATCACACCAAACCTGTCTCCTGAAGCCCACATAAAGAAAATAACGTCTGCGGCATATGCGAGGCTGGCTAACATCAGAACGGCGTTCAGGAACCTGTGTAAGGAATCATTCAGAATCTAGTACACCACATATGTAAGACCAATCCTGGAATATGCGGCCCCAGCATGGAGCCATGGAGCCCGTACTTTGTCAAGCACAAGACGAAGCTGGAAAAAGTCCAAAGGTATGCTACTAGACTAGTCCCAGAACTAAGAGACATGAGTTATGAGGAAAGGCTGCGGGAAATGCATCTTACGACACTGGAAAACAGAAGAGTAAGGGGGGACATGATCACAACCTACAAAGTCCTCAGGGGAATCGACCGGGTAAACAAGGATGAACTATTCAACACTGGTGGGACGCGAACAAGGGGACACAGGTGGAAGCTGAGTACCCAAATGAGCCACAGGGACGTTAGAAAGAACTTTTTCAGTGTCAGAGTAGTTAGTAAATGGAATGCACTAGGAAGTGATGTGGTGGAGGCTGACTCCATACACAGTTTCAAATGAAGATATGATAGAGCCCAGTCGGCTCAGGAATCTGTACACCAGTTGATTGACGGTTGAGAGGCGGGACGAAAGAAAACTTGGCTTATTAGGCAAATCGGGCCTTGCATAGTAGGCTGAGAAGTGCGTTCTGGCTACTAGGTATATATATATATATATATATATATATATATATATATATATATATATATATATATATATATATATATATATATATATATATATATATATATATATATATATATATATATGTCGTACCTAGTAGCCAGAACTCACTTCTCAGCCTACTATTCAAGGCCCGATTTGCCTAATAAGCCAAGTTTTCCTGAATTAATATATTTACTATAATTTTTTTCTTATGAAATGATAAAGCTACCCTTTTTACTATGTATGAGGTCAATTTTTTTTTTATGGGAGTTAAAATTAACGTAGATATATGACCGAACCTAACCAACCCTACCTAACCTAACCTAACCTATATTTATAGGTAAGGTTAGGTTAGGTAGCCAAAAAAAGCTAGGTTAGGTTAGGTTAGGTAGGTTAGGTAGACGAAAAAACATTAATTCATGAAAACTTGGCTTATTAGGCAAATCGGGCCTTGCATAGTAGGCTGAGAAGTGAGTTCTGGCTACTAGGTACGACATATATATATATATATATATATATATATATATATATATATATATATATATGTGTGTGTGTGTGTGTGTGTGTGTGTGTGTGTGTGTGTGTGTGTGTGTGTGTGTGTGTGTGTGTGTGTGTGTGTGTGTGTGTGTGTGTGTGTGTGTGTGTGTGTGTGTGTGTGTGTCTGTGTGTTTGTGTGTGTGTGTGTGTGTGTGTCTATGTATATTACGAAAATAAACACGTGATTAAAAATGTGACAATGTCAGACCACGGAGGAAAAATGAAACAGGAATTTCCTTAAGTACTTTCGTATATTAATATATCTTCAGAGCGAGTGATTTTACAGATCGAATACTGGACATAAATAGGCAGGAGAGAATGGTGGAGTGAGGTGAGGTACAATACGTGGACACTGCAGAGGGCCTATTGGCCCATCCGATGCAACCCATTGGCCCATCTGACGCAGCAACCACACGCAGGCCAACACATAGATAATTATAGCATAAAATAGTAGATATATAAAATGAATTAGTGAGACAAATGTGTTATATAGACCACTGCTAATGTTCAAATTACTTTCTTTTGTGATCTGTATCAAAGCAGATTCAATTATGTTTCTGTTATAGGTGCTTTTACAATTTGTTATTGAAGACGCCATCTCCCAATCAATTTGGCGAGAATCCTCTGATAGATGAACAAACAAAGCATTAGACAATTGGCCATGTCTTACAGAGTATTTTCGCAACATAAATAGTTAGATAAGTTAGATCCCCTCCAATTCACTTTCTGCGTGCTTTTCTCCTACCATCCCTTTCCTATATTCTTACAAAGCATCTTATTTCATGGCCAGGCCAATTATTGCCTAGTCCAGAATTTACAGAGTTCCTCTCAGTATGTCATCTTCGTCCTGTCTGAGTGCTCTTGTAATCTCCATAATATTTAAGATCCGGCTCTTTTTTTTTACATGCACAACACAGAATTGGTAAAATCCACTTGTGAAGTAGACTCGCTTTTAATGTAAAGGAAACGGATAAATGTATACACCATTCACCGTGTATTCAAGATATTTTATGGTGTATTCAATTATTCAAGCATTTTTATTCGAAATATTTCATGCTGTTAAAAGCTTAAGGGTTTCTGAATGTAATGATTGTTAACTTGTTGAATGTCAATATATTATCTGGGTAAAGGTTACTGGGGCCATCCCCACCATGGCACCATGGTACCATGGACCCATGGTACCATGGCACTAACCAGCCGCTGAGATCCTCGACTGGGTGAGGTATAAATAAGATAGGAGATTTTACAGTCATGTCTCTTTTACCTAGGACGGTCGTTATATCAGCCATGACAAACAAGGATTGTTGCCTACAGTTATCCTCCTCGCCTCTTGACACACACACACACACACACACACACACACACACACACACACACACACACACACACACACACACACACACACACACACACACACGTAGCTCTTGTTATCTCCCTCATGCACCTATTTATGAACTACACCTGGGAATTAAGGAAGAGGACGGGTCCATACAAGAGGAGTGGAGAGCATAGCAATAGTCGGTTTGATCGTGAAGGAGAGCTTGACAGGTACACATTTAGTGAGGGCTTGATACAGTACAATAAAGGCCTTAAGGATAAGCAGGAAACAGTCGACTGACAGGAATAGTGTACACAAGCGAGGTCATAGTAAAAGAAAGAAACCCAAAGGAAAGAAAACCCAATTCTAGATAAATCTATGTTCAGAGTAGCCTTTTGTTTTTAGTGAGAATTAAAGGTTGAAGAGAGAGCCACAGCAGCAGAGTCAAGGAAGAGGAGCAGAGGAACACTTTACCATACTCATAAACCATAGAAAGGAGTGGGGGAACCTACAACAACTAGTGGCATTGGTGGGAGAAACGTAACATAAGCATATAACAATAAATTTTCCATTCTTTTATCATATTTTCGTCCTTATCCTACACTAGTACATAGTACTCTATACTCGTCTCCCTCCTACTCATCCCTGCCCTACTGAAAAATAGCATACTAATCTCACCCTCTAAATCTCCATTATAACTCACACTTAGATATAAGAACCCAATCTCTCCATCCCATCAATTCACAATCCAGGCCCTTCACACCTCCCCATGGCAAAAGCAGCCTCCACCCTCTAACATATCACATCCCCTCTCCTTTATCTAACTTCAACCCCCATGAACCACTTCACCATATGCTAATCACATCCTAAGAGTTCCTCATACAAAGCAACTCCAACCAGAGGAAAATAGAAGCTGTGGGAAAGTTTAAGGGAAACTGCACAGACGAGGTGACGTTTAAAGTTTAAAGTCATATACAAAGTAAGTGAACTTGAGGGATGGTCATAAGAAGACAACCCATTAGCAATTGTGCTCACATAAATTGAATTGGCAGGTGCTAAAACAAATGCAGTATTTCCTCATGACCTCCAAGAAGTATGGATGGAATTGGAAGAAAGGAGGGGGGGGGGCAGGGGGGCGGGGGGTATGATTAGAAACAATAGGAAATTTCATATGTTAACTCCAGGCTGTGAAGGAATTAGGGACTACAAGACGGCCACCAGTGCAAAGGGGGAGGGATTCAATATAGTAGTAGTAGTAGTAGTAGTAGTAGTAGTAGTAGTAGTAGTAGTAGTAGTAGTAGTAGTAGTAGTAGTAGTAGTAGTAGTAGTAGTAGTAGTAGTAGTAGTAGTAGCAGTAGCACCAGCAGCAGCAGCAGTAGTGACAGTTACAATTGCGATAAACAACAGCATCGATTTTATGAAGAAATATTCATAGGAGTAACTGAAATAATATATTAACTGTTTCTATATTAAAGCAGCATCCTCTGCTTGCAAGAATAGCGCTTAACTTATAATAATAATAATAATGGGAGATTCCACCCTAGTAACATAGTTTGGGATAGCAAAGAACCATGTTGAATATCAAATACATGGAGAGATAAATTGTTAGATACTTCAGCAAGAAAATTTCCAAGTCATCTTATGGGGATCCGCAAGAGAGACGGGGTATCGACGATCAAGCAGGTGGTGCTTGAATGTCAAACTTTAGAGAAGTCAATTTGGAAGCCTCCCAAGAAACATAACGTTACTGTATACTGACAGTTGAATGTCTGATAGAAGTTAAAATGACGTATTCAAGAAAAGAACCAAGAAGTAAAAATAAAAAAATATCGCCTTAAATGTAAAAATCTTTTACATTCAAAAAGAAATTTCAAATATATGAGAGAATTTGTAGTTAAAATACCACATCAAACAGAAAAAAACGTAAAATACTTTAATGGACATGGTGGACTACCTCACTCAGAAGTGTTAGTTAATTAATCATTGTGAAAATGAGAGAAAAATATAAAATACAGGATTTAAATATGGTTTAACTTATCTGCCTCTTGCACGCAAACCTTTGCAAGTACTGAAGTTTAGACCATGCTAGCCGCACGTGTCAGCTTTCTCCTTATTGCAAAAACACATGTATTTAGTGTGAATTGGTTTACCGAGAAAGATGTGGTAGTTGCAGTGTAGAATCTCTGAATCCCGATGTGTGCCTGATGCAGATATAAAAATACTTCTAAGCGACAGTCCCCTACATGAGGAACTCACACTGATGTGTGTCGGGCCATCTCTATTTGTAATGTTACTGCTTTTGTCCATCATTGGGTGGTCGCAGCCGGACTGTTTGTGTTTTTTGTCTCGGTGCCGTAGCTGCAAGAGCATCCTACTGAGTGATGCTTCCAATAAGGACGGGGTAGTGTAGACCAACGGATTTAACCAAGATGTTCTGATTAACCAACGTAATTAGATGCAGAGGCAAAGGAAAGGAAGACTAGCAAAACACTTAGGAACAAAACTGTCATAAAACAAAACTTATATCAGATCTTTGTACGCATTCTTAGCAAACGCTTCAACTTTTCCTTTTCTTCGAATCTCTTAATATATTATTAAACTTTCTTTTTTTCTTGAAATGTATCTGATAATAACTACATTTCTGTTTCATGTTCCATTTTATTTTCCCCAATGCTTCAAGTTACCTCCTCCTTTGCCCTTAGCACCTCCACCCTTGTTATAAGGCAACGTCTCCCTTATTCCATGTCAAACTCTCCCTTGTTCCATGACCACTACACTCCTGCTCCCATCATCCTTACCATATTTAATCAATCATAGAATGGTTATAACTATTCTTTCATATTAGCCATATGTTTTCTGCCTGTTCTGTCATCGTGTCCTTGACCCCAGTGGCCAGTGTATAGGTTCATGATATCCCTTCTCTTAGTTCATGTCGACGCTCTGGCACGTCATGGACACATTAAATTTTTGGTATAATGTTATCTTGTATCTCGTCAGGTATACAAGTCAATGATGCAACTGTGTTTGACTCACAAGCCTTTTCATCTGTTATTGGTAGACTGGCATAGCGAAATGATTGCTGCTTCAAAAGAACACTTTTCAGAGTCATAGGGATTTAGTAAGTAGAGTCTCTCTCTCTCTCTTTCTCCCTCTCTCTCACTCACTCTCTCTGTCTCTGATAAACACCTGATATACAGTTTTACAAAAGTCATTAGAGGTCCCAAGAGACACTGTCTAAACTCAGAGCACCCACACCACACACACACACACAGGTCCCTGGGACCACATCATCCCCACCCCCCACCCTTCCAGAATCCAACATTCAACCATTGCACAGAAACTTGTTCCGTTCCTTATCTTTCCTGAAGGGTTTCCTCGTTATTATAACAAGCTTGGATTTTTTATTATGAGAACAAATTATATTTGGAAAACTGTGAATTCTGCTTAGCGAGCGGCTTTCTACATCTGACTACAAGTACAGTCATGCTTCATCAGTCGGAATTACTCTGCTTATATATGTTCTCGCTTGGCACCTGGATTGTACCTGGATGGGAAATGAAATGAAAATGTCCATAGAGTTGGCAAGCAGGGGATGGAAGAACGGGACGAGGTTGCAGAAATGTTGAGCAAGGATCTGGAGATGAGGTGAAGAGGGGAGATGAAAGATCGGTGGCCCAACCACCGCGGATTAGAACTTGAGTAGATGGAAGTAGAATTGAGTAGGGCGTCATTTGCAGTCCACACAGGGGCCGGGAACGCAAGCAGCTGGCAGTTGATGGTAGTTGAAGGTTGATTACTTCATTGGTTTACTTCTTTCTTGATGGTGGGAGCAAGTTCTGATCTTTGGTCTTCGTTTTCGGCTTGTCTTTCTTAGCGGTCCGACTACGTGTGAGACATTGCTGTGACCTGGATGGGGTTCTGGGAGTTCTTTCTACTCCCCATCCCCGGCCTGGGGCCAGGCTTGACTTGTGAGGGCTTGGTCCAACAAGCTTGGGAGACCTTGGTGTCTCTGGATGGTTTCAAGCGTAGGTTAGTCACGTATGAATCAGTCTGGGCGCAGGTCAAAAGTGAGTGCCAGGTATGTGCCCAAAAGGCTTTTTGCGGTTTAACTTATTCTATTTTTTCTTAGGTTTTTATTTTAAAGGTGATTAATGTGGAAAAATGTATACTTAAGTGATGTAACAAATTTTTAGTCACGTGTTTGACAGGTGTTTTATTAGAAGGTTAAGACACACCTACGACAGGTGTGTTAAGGATCATATGAAAAATGTCAGGGCTGAAGGAGGGGGAGGGGGGGTGGCAAGGGAGGATGGAAGGATCACACGGGTATATGCTGAAAGTGGGAGAGACGGGAGATAACGGCCTGAGAGACGGAAGATGACGGTGTGAGAGATGGGAGATGACGGTGGAAGAGACGGGAGATGACGGTGGGAGAGATGGGAGATGACGGTGGAAGAGACGGGTGATGACGGTGGAAGAGACGGGAGATGACGGTAGGAGAGATGGAAGATGACGGTGGGAGAGATGGAAGATGACGGTGGAAGAGACGGGAGATGACGGTGGGAGAGATAGGAGATGACGGTGGAAGAGACGGGAGATGACGGTGGGAGAGACGGGAGATGACGGTGGGAGAGACGGAAGATGACGATGGAAGAGACGGAAGATGACGGTGGGAGAGACGGAAGATGACGGTGGGAGAGACGGAAGATGACGGTGGGAGAGACGGAAGATGACGGTGGGAGAGACGGAAGATGACGGTGGGAGAGACGTGAGAAGTCGGTATGAGAGACGGGAGATGACGGTGGGAGAGACGGGAGACATAGGGGGGGATACAGACATGGAGCGAAATCTTTGGATGGAACTCGACATGAAAGTTGAATGAATAAATAGAGAGAAAAACGATAAAGAAGGAGAGAGAGAATGAGTGAGAGAGAGAGAGAATGAGTGAGTGAGAGAGAAAATGAGTGAGAGAGAGAGAGAGAGACAGAGAGAGAGAGAGAGAGAGAGATAGAGAGAGAGAGAGAGAGAGAGAGAGAGAGAGAGAGAGAGAGAGAGAGAGAGAGAGAGAGAGAGAGAGAGAGAGAGAGAGAGAGAGAGAGAGAGAGAGAGAGAGAGAGAATGAATGAGAGAGAGAGAGAGAGAGAGAGAGGATATTAGAAACGAATGGCGGGAGAAAGTGGCAGTGACTGAAGGTAGAGAGTGAGGAAGGAAGAAAAGAAGGGAAGGAGAGTAAGAACATTCTCATGAAATTAATGAGATTTAATGAGAAGGCTTGAGATGATCTCAGTTAGGATAACAGCTCTTGCATGCAGTTACACTCGGAACCTCACTCGACAGCCCTAATGTATTCAAGTTTTAGTAAAAAAAAAAAACACAAACAAACAGACTCACAAGTGCCACACTCACGCTCCCACCACCCCAGAAATCACAGGAAAATGTAGACCCAATTTCCTTTGCTTCTCCAAAAGTTTTCCAATTTAAAACATGTGTGAAAAAGAAATAACTCCAAATGATATTTAACATAAAAAATTACTTGATGTATTTTTTCTTTTTATAAATGAAGATCTTTTATAAAATATTTCAATACAATTATGAAGCTCATTTCTTGACAGAGAAAAAAATTAATTGACTGAATACCATTTACATTTGGACACGAAACACTCACACACACACACACACACACACACACACACACACACACACACACACACACACACACACACACACACACACACACACACACACACACACACACACACACACACACATACACACACACACACACACACACACACACACACACACACACACACACACACACACACACACACACACACACACACACACATACACACACACACACACACACACACACACACACACACACACACACACACACACACACACACACACACACACACACACACACACACACACACACACACAAACACACACACACACAGGGCCTGGTAGCCTGGACTCGTAATTTTGTGGCGCGGGCTCGATTCCCGCACCAGGCAGAAACAAATGGGCAAAGTTTCTTTCACCCTGAATGCCCCTGTTACCTAGCAGTAAGTAGGAACCTGGGAGTTAGTCAGCTGTCACGGGCTGCTTCCTGGTGTGTGTGTGTGTGTGTGTGTGTGTGTGTGTGTGGTGTGGGAAAAAAAGTTAGTAAACAGTTGATTGACAGTTGAGAGGCGGGCTGAAAGAGCGAAGCTCAACCCCCGCAAACACAACTAGGTGAATACAGGAGATGAAGTACTTAATGAAACGGACAGAGAGAAAGATCTAGGAGTTGATATCACACCAAACCTGTCTCCTGAAGCCCACCTAAAAAGAATAACGTCTGCGGCATATACGAGGCTGGCTAACATCAGAACAGCGTTCAGGAACCTGTGTAAGGAATCATTAAGAATCTTGTACACCACATATGTAAAATCAATACTGGAGTATGCGGCCCCAGCATGGAGTACGTACCTTGTCAAGCACAAGACGAAACTGGAAAAAGTCCAAAAGTATGCCACTAGACTAGTCCCAGAACTAAGAGGCATGAGTTACGAGGAAAGGCTGCGGGGAAATGCACCTTACGACACTGGAAAACAGAAGAGTAAGGGGAGACATAATCACAACCTACATAATCTTCAGAGGAATCAACCGGGTAAACAAGGATAAACTATTCAACACTCTCGGGACGCTAACAAGGGGACACAGGTGGAAACTGAGTACCCACATGAGCCACAGGGACGTTAAAAGGAACTTTTTCAGTGTCAGAGTTGTTAACTGATGGAATGCATTAGGCAGTGATGTGGTGGAGGTTGACTCCATACACAGTTTTAAATGTAGATATGATAGAGCCCAGTAGGCTCAGGAATCTGTACACTAGTTGATTGACAGTTGAGAGGCGGGACCAAAGAGCCAAAGCTCAACCCCCGCAAGCACAAATAGGTGAGTACACACACGCACATTATTGCTTTACTATTATTGCCTCTATTATATTGCCACCATCAATATAATAGAGAGAGCAGCTTCTGTTGCTAGCAGGAACGGTTCAAGACTACTAATCATGTGAGACTTAAACATGATAGATACGGGAAGATAGAACAGAGACCCACATGGAGGACCAGACACATGGAGAGTTAAGCTGCTGGATGTGGCAACAAGAAACTTTCTGGGCCAACTCATCACGGGACCGACAAGAATGAGAGGAGAGGATGAACCAGCAATTCTTGATCAGATATTTACAATAAATGAGTCGGATATAAGGGAAGCTAAGTTGGAAACCCCCTTGGAAATGAGTGATCACAGTGTAATGATCATTGAGTACCTAGTAGAGCTAGGAATTATCTCCCTAAAAGAAGAACTGGGAAACAAAGGGCTGGCGTACCGAAAGGGAAATTATGAGATGTGAAAATTCCTAGGGAATATACCATGGGACACAGAACTCACAACTAAGTCCGTACAAGACATGATGGAATGTGTTTGAATATAGTTGTGCATTAATTGGCTGTTGATTGCTGGTGTTGACTTTTTGATGTGTAGTGCCTTGCTGATGTCTAGCCGCCTGCTATCGCCGTACCTATCAATGATTTCAGTGTTGTTTGTTAAGATTTCTCTGGTGATGGTCTGGTTGTGAGAAAAGATTATGTGTTCCTTGATGGCTCCCTGTTGCTTATGCATTGTTAGTCGCCTAGAAAGAGACGTTGTTGTCTTGCCTATATACTGAGTTCTTTGGGGCTTACAGTCACTAAGTAGGTACTTAAGGGCATAGACGACGTTGGTCTCCTTCGAAGCGTTGGGTATGCACCCAACCTCGGAGGTTGGGTGCATACCCAGGATACAGCACGCATTTCCCCTCTGAACTGCGACACTGAGGCGCTGGAACAGGGAACTGGCCGGTCGAGAGTCTTTAGTTTTCCCAATGAGTTCCTCTCCCACCTCTTTTAAGTACTTACGTGCACATTTACCTCAGGCGCAGAGAGTCTCGGAGCCTATTTGCACGAACCTGTAACAACGTTCTAGGTCTCTGTACTTGTTGGTTTTCTGAGTCTCCCTGAAGGTGGCCGCCCCGCCTCCCTCAGCTGTGCTGTAAGGTAGATAGGTATCAGACAATGCAGACGCACACGAGTAATCCCACGTGTACGTCGGAAGGTAAACGACTTGTTTACCTTCCCTCTATGGCTGCAGGGTGACTCAATCTGGGCGTTTTTAGCTGTTGTCAGGTCTGCATAACTGAGGTTCCCTTTGTGCTGGACGCCCGCTGTAGCCAAACTTCTCTTGATAATGTCATTGATTGCTTCATGTCTGGAAATCTTTCCCTGTGTCTTACGACAGATTAGACCATGGCTGCCGTATTGGTCTGCCCGTGCATGGCCGCAAATACACTGGTGTTCGGTGGAGATAGGGGCGGCAAGGCGCAGGGCAACAGCAATACTTAGGGCCCGATGGTCCAGGCGGGTGCCCAAGGCGGTATTAAGGACTGCCAACAGGAAGTCCCCAGAATGGGGGCTTGCCCATAGGAGACGCGTTCTGTCTTTCTCCGAAGCTGCCTCCAGCATTGCTTTGGCGATGTTCTCCACTATGGGGCTATCCCATTTGGCCTGTTTGCAGTCGTTTGGAAAAGTTGGTCGAGGGTGTGAATATATTATATATATATATATATATATATATATATATATATATATATATATATATATATATATATATATATATATATATATATATATATATATATATATATATATATATATATATATATATATGTATATATATATATATATATATATATATATATATCTTTCCTGTAGACATATATTATTAAATATGACCGAAAAAGTAAGATTAATAATTCTAACACGAATTTTCTCAATCTTTCGTACATTACGCTTCACTGTTGGAGGTAAATCAAAAATCAATTCTCCAAAATTCATTTTTATTTCTAGTCTGACGCGACACGGGCGCGTTTCGTAAAACTTATTACATTTTCAAAGACTTTAGTTCACAAATACACAACTGAATAGAACTTACGTATCTCCGATTTTATATCTACAAATATCTATTTAATACCCTATTAATACCACATTTTTTTCGGTCATATTTAATAATATATATATATATATATATATATACATATATATATATATATATATATATATATATATATATATATATATATATATATATATATATATATATATATATATATATATATATATTGTGACAATAATCTCTTTCAAGAGTGATTGAGCCTGCTCTTCCCTACTTCAAGTTACGTCCAAAATACAAGTATAAGATGCTACATTAAAGATACGTCACCGGTAGCACAAAACGTTTTGACCAGGAGGCAAAACGTACCCAATTCCCCCCACTCCACACACCCTCCACACGCCGGCTCGTCATCAAACCAGTTAACTACCCTTCACCAGCTTGCCTGCCCCTGATTGGTGACTCGCCAGCCGCGCACCTGCACACCGCACCTCGCCGCCCTCTACCCGAGTCGACGTCTGAGCCTGACCAGCTATCAACTTCAGAATATTCCTTGTGCTCTTAGCGTTGACATCTCTCTCTAGCATACTAGCTCATTAGCTTGTATACGAAGGTAGGTTTCAGCCATAGCCGATATTCTCAGCACCATTTCAACATTATTTAATCTATTGTGTTTTTTGTATTTATCTTTGTTATTTTATTTCATTAGTCAATTGCCCGAGATTTGCCTTTATTTTCATTTATGTTTAAAGTATATATATTAAAGTTTCATTGTTCATACTTTGTGTTTTACGTGTTCCTCCCTCTAACTTACCACAGACAACAGGCAAGCAGTCTATATTTTTGTTTTAAGTGTGACCAGGCTTTGACACCTGCCATTGGAGGACTGCCGAACATCAACACTCCAACACTTTCCCGTCACAATATATATACATATATATAATTGAAAACTCACCCCAGAAGTCCTGGTATGTGGTCCATTCCTGGTATTGGTCCTGGGGACCATTCAGGCTTGTTCGCATATATATATATATATATATATATATATATATATATATATATATATATATATATATATATATATATATATATATATATATATATATATATATATATATATATATATTAGTACATTTTGGTAGGCAGTTAAGGAGTATATGGAGTGCATATGGAGGCTAGGCAGTTAAATTTTAAGTGTGCCTGAAGTTTAGACCCACTCACCTCTTCTAAAAACAGTCGACGTTTCGGATCATTCTGGACCCTTGTCATGTCGGGTAATAGTGTCGGAAGTTATGGGAGATCCATAGTACATTGTAAAAAAAAACTAATTGTTTTATTTAGTTTAGTACAAAATAATTTATTTTGAACAAACTTATTGTAAAAAAATTCCTTAAATTCTCCTTACATTCTATTTAAACCTGATCATTTGAGACTTGATGAGAAACATGCCATAAGGAAAGCTGTTTTGCTTTTTTTCGCAGTCGTTTTGATTCACATTTCATGAACCTTTTATCTTAAGTTCTTAATAAAATATTTGTATATAAACAAATAAATATATAGTTCAGAGTTTAAATTGAAACCCGGAACTATATGAAATTAATCGCGAACGTGAGATTCATTTCATCAGAGGTATCCAATTTTGTTTTGTTTTTGTATTCATTGTGACGTTATGGCACTATAGATCATACGAGGCACAGAAAATAAATGCCAGTAAATGCCTGTATTTATATTTTTCCGCTTCGTGCCAATCTAAAAATATTTCGAGCCCTCTGACTAGAGAGGCTCGAAAATACTGCTTGTGTGGTACCCTGCTTGCACTGGTTGATGGGTTGTGTGGTACCTTACTGGCACTGGTTGATAGGTTGTGTGGTACCTTACTTGCACTGGTTGATAGGTTGTGTGGTACCTTACTTGCACAGGTTGATGGGTTGTGTGGTACCTTACTTGCACAGGTTGATGGGTTGTGTGGTACCTTACTTGCACTGGTTGATAGGTTGTGTGGAATCTTGCTTGCACTGGTTGATATGTTGTATGGTACCTTACTTGCATCGCTTGATAGTTTGATTGATACCTGACCTTAATTGGTTCATAGGGTTTATGGTACTTTGCTACCTAACCCACACCAGTCTCTGACGGTGTCTAGCAGGCCACCTTATCCTACAAAACCGGATGAAATGAATGCTACCAATTTTGTTCAGAATGATGCAGTTCCATCTTCAGCAAGGAATGAGAAAAAGATGAATATATTTCGCCTGGCGGTTCTTTAGAGTCTGTAGTCAGGTCCGAAATTACCCTCGTGCCTAATTTAGTACAGAAAGCAGTTTGAGCAAGTTTGGTAAATCACGGAACTTTGATAGAAAACCTTTGGGGCCGCATTCTTCACCCAAGAGGTATGCATTCTTCTCCTCTCACCTCTTCTCTCCCATCCTCTCTCTCTCTCTCTCGTACTTCTCTATTTTATCGTAGTTGTTGTGGTTGTCTTCCTGCTTTAAACATTAATGTTTCGTAAAAGGAAACCAATATGGGAGAAAAACAGTTGCAGTTTTCTATATATATTTCCATTTGTAATTGTTTGGCTGTTAGATTACCCCTGTTGATTAAAATATTTTATGTAAGCATTGTCTCTTTCAGGGCATTTCTTTCTTCATTACTTCATTTGTCCTCTTTATATGATAATGTATAACCGTGAAGGGAAAATGAAACAAGAAATTACTTGTTCACTTTAAGTATAACGTTAATCAACATCAGCAAAAGTATAATCAATGATAAACAATACTTGAATACACGTGAGTTTCCAGAAGTAATATCACTAATTGGATAACTGTCTATTATTCATTTTCTAAGATCACATTTTAGTTGATCTATTATAAATGGATCCAAATTGTACAGAGCATTCATATTGCATGGCTTTGTAATTTTTATTAAAGCAGATTCAATGATGTTTTTTTTTTAAATACTTTTATAATTTCTTATTGATGATGATCTCTTCCAATCAATTTGGTGTGAATTTTCTGTGAAATGAATAAATTAAGTGTTAGGTATCTCGGGTTGTATGTTCGACATTGAATGTGACAGAAAGAATAAGGTCAATGATTCATGCATAAATCTTCTCTTTTATTTATGTTGTTCATCACTTGAGAAAGATATTGAAAAATTTAATCCTCACTTTCAATTTTACAGTTTTATTATGGCTTAATGCTAATAAATGTATGTCGTTGATTTTGTCAACATTTTCAAGGGCACGGTAGAAGTGAACACAATCTAGTTGGTGCAACTGAATACATAACCATGAGAGAAATGAAGTGAAGTTTCACATGGGCGAATAGGCCAACTGCAGCCTATACCCGTCTCCTATGTTCAAGTGTTTGTAGAAGTGTCCTGGATATTGTTTCGTGGTCACAAACATGGTAGACTGTAACACATTTTTAGAGAGCTGTAAATATATGGCTGAGTTTAACGTGCAATGCTTCGCAAATGTCTAAACTTCTTTTATCGTTGTATCTGTCAATTACTGCAGTGGTGTTTGCTAGTTTGCGAGATCACCACCTGATCTCTGGTGGTGATCTGGTTGTGTGTGCAGAAATTACATATTTCTTGTGGAAGTCTTGCTGTTGATGCATTGTCAGTTACGTTGAAAGAGAGGTTGTTGTCTTGCCTATGTACTGATATTGTCAGGACCGAGTCCCTTAAGTGAGTTTGTGAAGGCATAGTCGACATTCGGGAGGACTCCTTCTGAAGATGTATTAATATACGAAAGTACTTAAGGAAATTCCTGTTTCAATTTTCCTCCCTGGTCTGACACTGACATATGTGTGTATATATATATATATATATATATATATATATATATATATATATATATATATATATATATATATATATATATATATATATATATATATATATATATATATATATATATATATATATATATATATATATATAAATATATATATATATATATATATATATATATATATATATATATATATATATATATATATATATATATATATATGAAGTACATTTGAAGAAATAACCAATGAAAGAAAAGTAGCAGTAATGGGAGACTTTCAGAAACGCAAATTAAGGCAGGCAAAGCTAACAGACCTACGATCTAAAGATTACGAAGTTAGCGAGAAACAGCCAATTTGTGATAAAGAGTTATAGAAAACTCTGGTCAAGGAGATAGTCACCACTGACAGTGCCAGGAGAGAGTATGATCACTTAACAGGAGGGCGGCACCCAATAATGGACCCATGTGGGCTTAATCCTTGTGGGATCAATCCATGTGAGCGTAATCCATATGGGCCCAATTGTAGCAGAGATAAAATTGACACAGCATGGCCCTGCAAACTGTCCACGAGCAATGTGTGAATGGTCAGACGAGAGAGGTTATCTAACCAGCTGGCACAACGGACAGATAATGGTGTGCTGTAACGCTCCAACATGACCAAACCTAACCTAACCTCTCACCCCCCCCCCCCCCATCCCCCCACCCATAGAAAAGTTAGTGCTAGTGAGCCGCTATAATGGGTTAGTGCTCCACGGCATCGCTGAAAAAACATTTGCCTGGCCAAAAATCTATATAAATCTAGGGTATACAAAGGCTAGCTAAAACTATTCCAGTTTATTGGGGCATATAACGTTGGTCACCGTAAAATTGTAAGAAAACTACAAATCTCTACAATTCACATTCAATCACAATATCTAGCTTCTTAAAGCTTTGCATGATCATCAACAGGCCTCAACACAGCATACACTCAGCACTAGCTAACACCAGACTCAATTCTGGCGCAATGGAACACTAGCGCATATTATGCTGATAATACCAATACAGGATGATGGTGTCACAATCATTAAGATGTGAGGTTGAGAAATCAGTATCATACACAGCACAATGTCATCACTTAAGATCCTCAGGTACCCTCCTCAATAATTCATATAAAAGCACCTACACGTGGCAAAAATGATGTACATCGGTGGAAATGATCCATGGTAAACATTACTGCATAATGTTGGTTTAGTGGCATAAAAAGCCCACTAAACCAACACCGGAGCGATCACGCATCCGGCCAACTTGGAAGCTCAAAGAGTAGTGACCACTCAGGAGCCAAACAGGCCGGGAGCGACACTGTTTCCACATTTACAATTCAGCCAACTCTCCTCTTTCAAATATCACAAGCTCATGTACAAACCTTTCTTAATCAAGAACTTCTAATTCATACAATAACTAAACAAAGAGAATAATACACAACCTTACATATGAATACCTATCAATAAATCAATACATAATGGAATATATCATGATACACAAATAAGTCAACAGGGAATTCAAATTAGCAAGACATGGTAACACTGACTGGAGACGGTAAGCAAGGGGGGGGGGTGGGAGGGGAAGTGGTTTAAGGGAGGATTTCAAGACCTTAACGGGCAGCCGTTATACATAAGTATACACGAAATACAAGTAAAGTATCATATTCCAACATAAGTATCAAAATCATGCCTTTGTGGTATACATCTCACAGTGATAGAATATAATTTACTCACATGACAAGAGGACAATGCACTGAACAATAATGAAATGAACATTTCACAGTATACATGCTAGTAATATATCAGATACCTAAATGTATACATCCTGCATCATAATACCCATAGCACGTCCTGTACAGCAATACGTAGCATTCCATACTATAAGCACATAATAGTGTTTTCCAAGCTACATGACATTAGGCTTCTGCTATTCACTACACTTCCAATATATCCACAAATACATGGTATATAACTTTGGTACTAAAATATAATATGCATAAGTATATTATACAATAAATGAACTAAACTAAACTATTAAACAAACATTGGCAACACACAATTTATACTAGTATATTGTCGAAAGTAGCAACTAAGTGATTGTAACCTATCCACCGCTGCCCAGTGGATGAGGGGCGGTGTGCAGGACAAACATATCAATTGTGAAACTATTAAGTATGCTTAGAGGGTGCCTTCTCACCATCCCTAGTGGCTGGGGGGATTGGTGCTTTGAAGCTACATAAACACCTGCAGGCGATGAGTCACAATAACGTGGCTGAAGTATGTTGACCAGACCACACACTAGAAATTGAAGGGACGACGACGTTTCGGTCATAAAATCGACTTGAGAATGGTCCAGGACGGACCGAAACGTCGTCGTCCCTTCAATTTCTAGTGTGTGGTCTGGTCTACATAAACACCCTATACTCCCCCCCCCCTCCCCCCGAAGTGGCAAGGGGGACAATACTATCTCTTCACATATGTCAGTTGCTTAATTTGGAAACTGTACTTATGGTCGATCTCGAACCCATTGATGATGTGAATACTTACAATGAATTTTATAACTAGATCATCAAGACTGTAGCTTGTTTAGCTAAATGAATTATGGGTGCAGTCCTTGAGCCCATTATGTGCCACTATAACCCTTTCTACGACCGCCCACAAGATGGGTATGGGGTGCATAATAAATGAACTAAACTAAACTATTAGACATACATTGGCAATACACAATTTACACTAATATTGTGGAAAGTAGATTAAATAGATATAATGATATTTATGATACTAGGCTAATCAGCCAGGATATCACTATACAGTGCTCATCAGCCTTATGGCAGCACAATTCAAAGAATTATCCGAATTAGTAACTGGGCGTCCACAATGCAGGCCGAGTTGGTAGCGATACTGGTAGCACTCGAAATTATTGACAACACTGAAGTAGACAGCTTAATTATTTCTGACTCCCTATCCTCACTACGAGCAATAAACAGTTTGCAATCAAGTAATAACGTGCTTCTCTTGGAAGCTAGACGTAGATATGTAAGAATACTTAGCAAGAGGGTAAATATAAAAATGTTGTGGATTCCTTCTCACATTGGCATGCAGGAACATGACAAAGTTGACGCCCTTGCTAAGGCTGCAGTAAATAAAGACAGTATTGAATGGAATCTTGAGTTATCAAATAGGTCCCTTAAAAGTGTCATTAGACGAGAACTCCTAGATGGATTTGAAGAAAGTAGAACAGTGCAAACTGGAACTAGTAGGTCCATTGTTCATCACAATGAAATGTGTGAAGTAAAACATGTGTATGGGGCAAGTAACAAAGTCAGTAGACTAACAGATGTTGTCACAGCTCGTATAAGACTTGGCTACAAGTATCTCTGGCAGTTCGGCTTGTATAGGGATCTAGATGAAGTAAAGTGTAAAGTGTGTGGACATAGGCAGGGACACACACTCGAACACTATATCTTGGATTGTTGTAAAATTGAGCCTTTTAGAGATAAATCTAAGCTCACTCTGTATGATATGGCAGCCTATCTTATTACCATGGATAAATTACCTGAAATCCTTGCACTGTACCCACATTTTGCTTCCAGTAGATGAACGACATATGAGATTCAGAAACAAGTAGTGTATTGTGAGGACTAATAATAAACAGAAGCTCCCCTATGACTCTGTAATATCCCCATTGGCCAAACTATTATGTATTAACGATAAAACCTACCATTAATGTATGATGACTACTGTAAATATGTAGCTCTTGTAATAGCACTTTCTCTGTAACTAGCTGACATTGTATCTATAAGGTGTGAAGGATTGAAGAAATTGTTTATGTAATAATCTAAGATGAGGTCTGATAAAGACCTTTTGTGCCCTCTGTAATGCTTTTGCGCTACTGCTCACAGGATGAGTATGGGGTGCACAATAAACTAGCCGCCTTCGGCGGCAACAATCAAAAAATCTAAGTGTGAACACATAATACACCTGCCACAGTATGATCATACTGGTGTATGTATGGTCATAACAGCCGCTGATTACGATGATGCTCTCTGATGCTGGAGGGTGGTGCCTCTGGTTCTCGAGGGTGGTGCCTCTGGTTCTCGAGGGTGGTGCCTCTGGTTCTCGAGGGTGGTGCCTCTGGTTCTCGAGGGTGGTGCCTCTGGTTCTCGAGGGTGGTGCCTCTGGTTCTCGTTGAGACATCACATAATGTTTTTAACATCTGGAGAATATTCTTGAGTAGTTGATGTGAGGCATTATATGGTATTTCTGCACCAATTTCTTTTCATCTCCAGACACATCCAGAATCCTTATCCAGATCCCTTCCAAGTGCTATATAGTCGTAATGACTTAGCACTTTCTCCTGATAGTTCTCTTCCCTTCTTCTCCAGACTGCTATCAGACACTATCTCCAGACACTCCATGACTGTCGTAAATACGGTAGTAACAAACTGGATTAAATGCTAGCGAAATTAAGCGCAAATTTTATTAATTATCTCTGATGGAAATTTTTGTGTAAGAATAAATATGAATGAGGTTAAATTAAAGACTCGACAAATAAATTTGTGATTGTCAACTAATTTTCCGAGTGACCACATAACGAAATTTATATTTGTTTATATTATTCGAGAAAAACTGTTAATTTAAGGTTACACCTCTTGTAGAATCAGTTACAGTTAGGGGAAATAACGCAAATTTCTATGAGACAATTTTAAATTAGAAATTTGTCAATAATTATGAATCACAATCACAACTCTCATTTTTTCCACTTAATATTAATAGTAGAAAACAATTAACAGATAAATTTATAACGAATAATAATGTATATAATATTTCGTAATTTTGGATGAAATCTATATGAGCAATATGACCGCCAACTTGCTTATGAAAATCACTCCCGATACCTAGCGAAACGCCTTGAAAGGCCCGAATGTCGACTATGCCTTCACAAACTCACTTAAGGGACTCGGTCCTGACAATATCAGTACATAGGCAAGACAACAACCTCTCTTTCAACGTAACTCACAATGCATCAACAGCAAGACTTCCACAAGAAATATGTAATTTCTGCACACACAACCAGATCACCACCAGAGATCAGGTGGTGATCTCGCAAACTAGCAAACACCACTGCAGTAATTGACAGATACAACGATAAAAGAAGTTTAGACATTGGCGAAGCATTGCACGTTAAACTCAGCCATATATTTACAGCTCTCTAAAAATGTGTTACAGTCTACCATGTTTGTGACCACGAAACAATATCCAGGACACTTCTACAAACACTTGAACATAGGAGACGGGTATAGGCTGCAGTTGGCCTATTCGCCCATGTGAAACTTCACTTCATTTCTCTCATGGTTATGTATTCAGTTGCACCAACTAGATTGTGTTCACTTCTACCGTGCCCTTGAAAATGTTGACAAAATCAACGACATACATTTATTAGCATTAAGCCATAATAAAACTGTAAAATTGAAAGTGAGGATTAAATTTTTCAATATCTTTCTCAAGTGATGAACAACATAAATAAAAGAGAAGATTTATGCATGAATCATTGACCTTATTCTTTCTGTCACATTCAATGTCGAACATACAACCCGAGATACCTAACACTTAATTTATTCATTTCACAGAAAATTCACACCAAATTGATTGGAAGAGATCATCATCAATAAGAAATTATAAAAGTATTTAAAAAAACAACATCATTGAATCTGCTTTAATAAAAATTACAAAGCCATGCAATATGAATGCTCTGTACAATTTGGATCCATTTATAATAGATCAACTAAAATGTGATCTTAGAAAATGAATAATAGACAGTTATCCAATTAGTGACATTACTTCTGGAAACTCACGTGTATTCAAGTATTGTTTATCATTGATTATACTTTTGCTGATGTTGATTAACGTTATACTTAAAGTGAACAAGTAATTTCTTGTTTCATTTTCCCTTCACGGTTATACATTATCATATAAAGAGGACAAATGAAGTAATGAAGAAAGAAATGCTCTGAAAGAGACAATGCTTACATAAAATATTTTAATCAACAGGGGTAATCTAACAGCCAAACAATTACAAATGGAAATATATATAGAAAACTGCAACTGTTTTTCTCCCATATTGGTTTCCTTTTACGAAACATTAACGTTTAAAGCAGGAAGACAACCACAACAACTACGATAAAATAGAGAAGTACGAGAGAGAGAGAGAGGATGGGAGAGAAGAGGTGAGAGGAGAAGAATGCATACCTCTTGGGTGAAGAATGCGGCCCCAAAGTTTTTCTATCAAAGTTCCGTGATTTACCAAACTTGCTCAAACTGCTTTCTGTACTAAATTAAGCACGAGGGTAATTTCGGACCTGACTACAGACTCTAAAGAACCGCCAGGCGAAATATATTCATCTTTTTCTCATTCCTTGCTGAAGATGGAACTGCATCATTCTGAACAAAATTGGTAGCATTCATTTCATCCGGTTTTGTAGGATAAGGTGGCCTGCTAGACACCGTCAGAGACTGGTGTGGGTTAGGTAGCAAAGTACCAAAAACCCTATGACCCAATTAAGGTCAGGTATCAATCAAACTATCAAGCGATGCAAGTAAGGTACCACACAACCCATCAACCAGTACAAGTAAGGTACCACACAACCTATCAACCAGTGCAAGTAAAGTACCACACAACCTATCAACCAGTGCAAGTAAGATACCACACAACCTATCAAACAGTGCAAGTAAGGTACCACACAACCCATCAACCAGTGCAAGTAAGGTACCACTCAACCCATCAACCAGTGCAAGTAAGGTACCTCACAACCATCAACCTGTGCAAGTAAGGTACCACACAACCCATCAACCAGTGCAAGCAAGATACCACACAACCCATCAACCAGTGCAAGTAAGGTACTCAAGTAATCCTCAATGCTGGGATTTTGAGGAGTTGGTTGTTCAGGGCTGTGAAGGTTTCAGTGACTACATAATAGGAACAATAACAACTTGAGGGCAAAAAATTATAGTCGTAGTCATATATAATCCACCACCAAATGACAGAAGACCCAGACAGGAATATGATAGAAACAATATGGCCACCATTAACATAATAGAGAGAGCAGCTTCTGTTGCTAGCAGGAATAGATCTGGACTACTAATCATGGAAGACTTCAACCATGGGAAGATAGATTGGGAGAACAGAGGCCCACATGGAGGACCAGAAACATGGAGAGATAAGCTGTTTGACGTGGCAACAAGAAACTTTCTAAGCCAGCATATCAAGGATCCAACAAGAATGAGAGAAGATGAACAAGCAATGCTTGATCTGATATTTACCCTAAATAAGTGGGATATAAGGGAAGTCAAGATGGAAGCACCCTTGGGAATGAGTGATCACAGTGTATTGAACTATGAGTACCTGGTAGAGCTAGGAATTATCCCCCCCCCCCCCCCCGAAAAAGAACTAGGAAACAAAAGGCTGGCATACCAAAAGGGAAATTATGAGGAGATGAGAAGCTTCCTAAGGGAAATACCGTGGGACACAGACCTCAGAGCTAAGTCTGTACAAGATATGATGGACTATGTCACCAAAAAGTGTCAGGAGGCAATAAACAGGTTCATCCCGGCCCAAAAGGAAAAATCCGAGAAGCAACAGAAGAATCTATGGTATAATAGGGCATGTATGGAAGCGTAGAAACTGAACAAAAGGGCGTGGAGGAACTTCCGGAATAACAGAACACCAGAAAGCAGAGAGAGATACCAGAGAACCAGGAATGAGTATGTCAGGGTGAGAAGAGAAGCAGAGAAAAGTTATGAAAATGATATAGCAAACAAAGCCAAGACCGAACCAAAGCTACTGCACAGTCACATCAGAAGAAAAACAAAAGTGAAAGAACAGGTAGTGAAACTTAGAACAGACGAGGAAAGGTATACAGAGAATGACAAAGAGGTGTGTGATGAACTAAAGAAGAGGTTCCAAGAGGTCTTCACAACAGAACAAGGTGAGTTCACTGTGCTAGGAGAAAGGGAAGTAAACCAGGCGGCCTTGGAAGAGTTCGAAATTATGAGAGAGGAGGTCAAGAGACACCTGCTGGATCTGGATGTTAGAAAGGCTGTTGGTCCAGACGGGAACTCGCCATGGGTACTGAAAGAGTGTGCAGAGGTACTTTGTTTGCCACTCTCCATAGTGTATAGTAGGTCACTGGAGACGGGAGACCTACCAGAAATATGGAAGACGGCGAATGTGGTCCCAATATACAAAAAGGGCGACAGGCAAGAGGCACTGTACTACAGGCCAGTGTCCTTGACTTGTATACCATGCAAGATGATGGAGAAGATCGTGAGAAAAAACCTGGTATCACATCTGGAGAGAAGGGACTTCGTGACAAATCGCCAACATTCGTTCAGGGAGGGTAAATCTTGCCTGACTGCCTTAATAGAATTCTACGACCAGGTGACAAAGATTAAGCAAGAAAGAGAGGGCTCGTCGGACTGCATTTGCTTGGATTGTCGGAAAGCCTTTGACACAGTACCGCATAAGAGGCTGGTACATAAGCTGGAGAGACAAGCAGGTGTAGCTGATAAGGTGCTCCAGTGGATATGGGAGTACCTAAGCAATAGAAAGCAGAGAGTTACGGTGAGGGGTGAGATCTCAGATTGGCGTGAAGTCACCAGTGGAGTCCCACAGGGCTCTGTACTCCGTCCTATCTTGTTTTTGATATATGTAAATGATCTCCTGGAGGGTATAGATTCATTTCTCTCAATGTTTGCGGACGATGCCAAAATTATGAGAAAGATTAAGACAGAAGAGGACTGTTTCAGGCTTCAAGAAGACCTAGACAAGCTGAAGGAATGGTCGAACAAATGGTTGTTAGAGTTTAACCCAACCAAATGTCATGTAATGAAGATAGGTGTAGGGAGCAGGAGGCCAAATACAAAGTACCATCTGGGAGAGGAAATTCTTCAGGAGTCAGAGAAAGAAAAAGACTTGGGAGTTTATATCACGCCAGACCTGTCTCCTGCAGCCCATATCAAGAGGATAACATCAGCAGCATATGCCAGGCTGGCCAACATACGAACGGCATTCAGAAACTTGTGTAAAGAATCAATCACAACTTTGTATACCACATATGTCAGGCCAATCCTGGAGTATGCAGCCCCAGCATGGAGTCCATATCTAGTCAAGGATAAGACTAAACTGAAAAAGGTTCAAAGGTTTGCCACCAGACTAGTACCCGAGCTGAGAGGTATGAGCTACGAGGAGAGACTACGGGAATTAAACCTCACTTTGCTGGAAGACAGAAGAGTTAGGGGGGACATGATCACCACATTCAAGATTCTCAAGGGAATTAATATGGTAGATAAAGACAGGCTATTTAACACAAGGGGCACACGCACTAGGGAACACAGGTGGAAACTGAGTTCCCAAATGAGCCACAGAGATATTAGAAAGAACTTTTTTAGTGTCAGAGTGGTTGACAAATTTAATGCATTAGGAGGTGATGTGGTGGAGGCTGACTCCATACACAGTTTCAAGTGTAGATATGATAGAGCCCAATAGGCTCAGGTATCTGTACACCTGTTGATTGACGGTTGAGAGGCGGGACCAAAGAGCCAGATCTCAACCCCCGCAAACACATTAGGTGAGTACAACTAAGTGAGTACACACACACACACACACACACACACACACACACACACACACACACACAAACACACACACACACACACACACACACACACACACACACACACACACACACACACACACACACACACACACACACACACACACACACACACAATCCTACATGGAACTCTGACAGTAGATGGGAGGAAGATTGTGATCTTGGTAATCTACAATCTGCAGAAGGCAGCAACACTAGCCCACAGAATGAGAGCGAAGCTGCTGATCATGGGGGACCTAAATCATGGAGAGATAAATTGGGACTCAAGGAATCCCCATGGAGGGGACGAAACATGGGGAGCAAAATTAGTAGATGTTATAGACAGGAATTTCCTAACACAACATGTGAAGGAAGACACAAGGGAAAGAGGAGGAGATGCACCGAGCCTATTAGACCTGATTTTCACCCAGAACGTAGTAGATATCGAGAATTTAGAGCATGAAATACCTCTAGGGGCCAGTGACCATTGTGTCCTACTCTTTGACTACATGATGGAATTCAAACTTATGACCATGGGACAAGAGATCTGGGAAAGGAAAGTTGACTACAGGAAAGAGGACTATAAGAGGATAAGGGACTATCTGGGTGAAGTGCAGTGGGAGGAAGAAATTAGAGGAAAAACAGTCCAAGATATGATGGACCTAGTCATACAGAAATGCCAGGAGGCCGAAGAGAAATTTATACCAACAGTAAAAGGAAAAAAATAAGAAGGAATATAATAACCCATGGTTTAATAGACAGTGTCAGGAAGCAAAAATAGCCAGCAGGCGGGAGTGGAGGAAGTACAGAAGACAAAGGACAGAGGACAACAGGATCAGATGGAACAGAGCTAGGAACGATTATATTAACATAAGACGAACATCGGAAAGGGACTATGAGAACGATATTGTAATCAAAGCGAAAAAACAACCTAAGTTACTACACAGTCTTATAAGAAGAAAAATGTCGGTGAACGACCAAGTGACAAGACTAAGGAAGACAGAGGGGGCATATACTGAAAGTGACAAGGAAATCTGCGAGGCACTGAATGCCAGTTTCCATGGAGTGTTCACTACCGAGCCTGAGCAGCTCCCATTGTTGGAAGGGGTTACCCTAGATGAAAGACTATCAGATATAGAGGTGACAGCAGAGGAGGTAATGAAACAGTTGACAACTCTAGATGCAACTAAAGCAGTTGGACCAGACAAAGTATCACCGTGCATACTAAAAGAAGCAGCGCAAGCCCTCAGCGTGCCTCTGGCAATGATCTTTAATGAGTCACTTATGTCGGGAGAATTGCCCAGTTGCTGGAAGAAGGCAAATGTCGTGCCGATCTTCAAGAAAGGTGATAGGGAGGAGGCATTTAATTATAGACCTGTATCACTGACAAGCATCCCCTGTAAAATGCTGAAAAGAATAATTAGGCTACGACTGGTTGCACACCTGGAGAACATTCGGTTTGTGAACAAACATCAACAAGGGTTCTGGACAGGGAAATCGTGCCTAACAAACCTTCTGGAATTCTATGATAAAATAACGAGGATAAGACAGGACAGAGATGGTTGGGCAGACTGCATATTTCTGGACTGCCAAAAAGCCTTTGATACAGTACCGCACATGAGACTGCTGTTGAAACTCGAGAGGCAGGCTGGGGTGGGGGCAAAGGTCCTAGCATGGATAAGGAACTACCTAACAGGAAGGAACCAAAGAGTTACGGTAAGGGGCGAGAAGTCGGACTGGCGAACAGTAACAAGTGGAGTACCACAAGGATCGGTGCTGGGACCAATTCTATTTCTTGTATATGTTAACATGTTTACAGGCGTAGAGTCCTACATGTCGATGTTTGCGGATGACGCAAAGTTGATGAGAAAAGTTGTGACAGATGAGGATTGCAGGATCCTCCAAGAGGACCTGAACAGGTTGCAGAGATGGTCAGAGAAATGGCTACTGGAATTCAACACGAGCAAATGTAAAGTTATGGAAATGGGACTAGGAGATAGGAGACCAAAGGGACAGTACACAATGAAGGGGAACAGCCTACCTGTGACGACGCGCGAAAGAGACCTGGGTGTGGACGTAACACCTAATCTATCTCCTGAGGCACATATAAATAGGATAACGACAGTAGCGTACTCTACACTGGGAAAAGTTAGAACATCATTCAGAAACCTAAGTAAGGAAGCATTTAGGGCGCTTTACACTGCCTACGTGAGGCCAGTCTTAGAGTATGCCGCCTCATCATGGAGTCCCCATCTGAAGAAACATATAATGAAACTGGAAAAGGTTCAGAGGTTTGCAACGAGACTCGTCCCAGAGCTTCGAGGGATGGGGTATGAGGAGCGCCTGAGAGAACTGTGCCTTACGACACTAGAAAGAAGAAGGGAGAGAGGGGACATGATAGGAACGTATAAAATAGGGATTGACAGAGTGGACATAGACGAAATGTTCACTCGGAATAGTAACAGAACGAGGGGACATGGATGGAAGCTGGAAACTCACACACACACACACAACCCTGTTGATTGACGGTTGAGAGGCGGGACCAAAGAGCCAGAGCTCAACCCCCGCAAGCACAACTAGGTGAGTACACACACACACACACACACACACACACACACCTGCCAGCAAACACACAATCACCAGTGGCGTTCCCACCATCGTGTGCCGAGAGAGCAACAAGGCTGACAGCGTTGTGGCAGCAGGTGGGCCCACAAGGAGGCTGTGGCCGGGTCCAGGTGTGTTGTCCTAGGGGCTCGCGGAGGCAAACTCTGCCATTATGAGAGAGGTAAGCGAACTCCCCCATGCACATGGCTCCCCGGGTCATGCAGCGGGTGTGACAGTCGCCTCCTAATATCCTCGTTTTCTTTTGTTGTTTTTGTTAAAAGCTTGACGGAGGAAAATAACAATGCGTTTTTGTAATTTTTTTTTTCTTTCAAGTTTTTTTTAGAGGAATGATGTGACAAGGTCTTGGTGGGATGGTCTGTGTCTCGTTATTCTCATTATTTCTGATTTGATTTTGATACTTGAACTAGTAGTAACTTGTAGACAATTACTAAAACCTAGCTCTGTGGTAATCATTTAGTGTGAAAATATTGAGTGAGTGAGACAGTGTGTGAGGCATAAGCAGAGCTTGTTGAAGAGGCAGGAGCTTGGGTTCGCCTCGAGTTCATTGTGTACTGCTAAGAATGTTGCTGGTCGCGCCCTGCAGGCAAATATAACCATTAAAATTCAGGTTGAGAAGCCTTTTACTGTTAAAACCACTCTATCACCAGACAAAAGGCTCATCAATATATATATATATATATATATATATATATATATATATATATATATATATATACATATATATATATATATATATACATATATATATATATATACATATATATATATATATACATATATATATATATATATATATATATATATATATATATATATATATATATATATATATATATATATATATATATATATATATATATATATATATATATATGTGTGTGTGTGTGTGTGTATATCACGAAAATAAACACGTGATTAAGAATGTGACAATGTCAGACCACGGAGGAAAAATGAAACAGGAAATTTCCTTAAGTACTTTCGTATATTAAATACATCTTCAGAAGGTCATTTTACAGATCGAGTGATGGGTATAAATAGGCAGGAAGGAGTGGTGAAGTAAGGTGAGGTACAATACTTGGACAACGCAGACGGCCCATTGGCCCATCAGATGCACCCAATTGGCACATCCGATGTAGCCCAATGGCCCATCTGATACAGCAGACATACAAGCATACATGTAGCAGACATACGTGTGTTGACCAGACCACACACTAGAAATTGAAGGGACGACGACGTTTCGGTCCGTCCTGGACCATTCTCAAGTCGATTGTGATGAGGAGGTAGGGACAGGCATTAAATAGGCAAGAGAGAGCTGAGGAGGAAAGTCAGGTGTAGGGGATAGTAGTAATGAGAACTGCAGCAGGCCTATTGGCCCATACGAGACAGCTCCTATTATAACCACCGAAGGAGATAGTAATAGGAATAAGAAGAGGATAGCAAGGGAGCGTAGAAGACAATGAACAGAAAAAGGGAGAAGAGAGAAAGAAAGGGAAAGAGAAAGAAAGAAATGGAAGGGGGAAAGCTTATGTTAAGTCATAACCCAACCTAACCTATAGAGATAGGTTAGGTTAGGTTAGGTAGGGTTGGTTAGGTTCGGTCATATATCTACGTTAATTTTAACTCAATGAACAAAAATTGACCTCATACATTATGAAATGGGTAGCTTTATCATTTCATAAGAAAAAATTTAGAGAAAATATATTAATTCAGGAAAACTTGGCTTGTTAGGCAAATCGGGCCTTGCATAGTAGGCTGAGAAGTGAGTTCTGGCTACTAGGTACGACATATATATATATATATATATATATATATATATATATATATATATATATATATATATATATATATATATATATATATATATATATATATATATTAGTATATTTTTGTATCAGTCTTTCTTGCAAACATATGTTATTAAAATATGACAGAAAAAGTAAGATTAATAATTCTAACACGAATTTTCTCAATATTTCTTATGATTCTTTTTGCTGTCGATGGTAATTGAAAAATCAATTCTCCAAAATTCATTTTTATTTCTAGTCTGACGCGACACTTGAACGCGTTTCGTAATAACTTATTACATTTTCAAAGACTTTAGTTTACACACACACAACTATAACCTGCAAACACTATACAGAGTTTTACTATGCTATCATTTAAACTGCTTTCGTCTTATCTACTCGCATTTGGGTGAGGTGATATGTTACAACAGTTTTGATGAGGTGAACAAAACTTTCAACACAAGACAGAGCAAACTTTCAACACTAGACAGAACACGGTGCAATGGGTATAGAATGGAAGTGTAATGTAAGATGTAAGAGGATTAAATATGTTGTGCTAATCACAGGTTACAACTGCATTACCAGGAGTTCAATGAAAAGTAGTTTATGTTCAAACATTTTAAACAAAATGCAACATTTCTCAAAACAATTGAACATGGTTCACTCCCCTGCTGGATTGCCTGAGCATATAGATATAATATGATATTGTTATAGTAAGCTATACTGTTTTTAGATCCCTCGAGTAGAACAAGATTACAAGTATACAGACAGACGTTTTATCACATCAAATGCAGAGAGGAACGAAACTGTCAGGGTAAACCGCCAAGCTATATAGCACAACTATTTAGCACTTGGAAGGGGTCAGGATAAGGATTTGGGATGGGATGGGGGGAAGGAATGGTGCCCAACCACTTCGACGATCCGGGATTGAACGCCGACCTTCATAAAGCCAGGCTATCGCTCTACCGTCCGTCCCAAATGCTGAGAGCAGGTAGCAGCTTCGATCAAACAATCAAGTAGACGCGATCAAACACTCAAGCAGACGCGATCAAACACTCAAGCAGACGCCATCAAACAATCGCGTCACTATCTGAGGACATTAAAGCGACACTTGGTGACCATCACACGAATCTAACTGGCCTCTGTCTACGAATTAAGGACTTGTTCCTGCCTCTTTTACTGCTACTCAGACACGAATGAGACGCGTGGTGGGGCTATATTCGGCCTTAAGTGTCCCAACTGTCTTCATGCTCTCCTTATTGACTCCTAGTTGACTCGCTGTGTACGTATACCTTGTGAGTGTGTACTCACCTATATGTGTTTGCGGGGGAGGGGGAGGTTGAGCTCTGGCTCTTTGGTCCCGCCTCTCAACTGTCAATCAACTGATGCACAGGTTCCTGAGCCTGCTGGGCTCTATCATATCTACACTTGAAACTGTGTATGGAGTCAGCCTCCACCACTTCATTCCTTATGCATACTATTTGTTAACTACTCTGACATTGAAAAAATTCTTTCTAATATCTCTGTGGCTCATCTGGGTACTAAGTTTCTACCTGTGGCCTCTTGTTCGTGTTCCCACCGGGCTAAAGAGTTTGTCTTTGTCTGCCCTGTCAATTCCCCTGAGAATTTTGTAGGTGGTTATTATATCTCCCCCTTGCTCTTTTGTTTTCCAGGGACGTGAGGTTCAGCTCCCTTAGCCTTTCCTCGTAGTTCATACCTCTCAGTTCCAGGACTAATCTGGTGCCATACCTCTGAATCTTCTCGAACATTGCCTTTTGTTTAACTAGGTATGGACTCCAGGCACAAGCTGCACATTCCAGAATTGGTCTGACATAGGTAGTATACAAGATTCTGAACGATTCCTTATACGTTTGTAAAAAACAGTTCTTATGCTGGCCAAACTAACATATACCGCTGATGACATCCTCTTGATGTGGGACTCTGGGGACAGGTTCTGTAAGATATTAACCCCCATATGTGTGTGTGTGTGTGTGTGTGTGTGTGTGTGTGTGTGTGTGTGTGTGTGTGTGTGTGTGTGTGTGTGTGTGTGTGTGTGTGTGTGTGTGTGTGTGGGTGTGTGTGTGTGTGTGTGTGTGTGTGTGTGTGTGTGTGTGTGTGTGTGTGTGTGTGTGTGTGTGTGTGAGAGAGTGTGTGTGTGTGTGTGTGTGTGTGGGTGTGTGTGTGTGAGTGTGTGGGTGTGTGTGTGTGAGTGTGTGAGTGTGTGTAAAGAGATTGTGTTTAGAACGTGTTAATAGAAATACTGTCTTCATATCATGTATGTATAAGGAGAGATTCTTTCATATTGTGTATGTATTTGGAGCTATTTGTGTACATATTTTTTGTATGCATTTTAAAAGGCTTGCGACACGTATTATGTATGTAATTGAAACGACTGTGAACAATCAATATTCTATGAAATGTGTATGTCATCCAGACGTATAAGAATCCAGAATACTTGATAAGGTATTGTTAGAGGCCGTCGAATTAAGTTGACACATAAGATGACTGTTAACTCTACTGTGGCAACAAAAGGTGTTGGGCTCGGGGTTCACTTTTAGAATGTTTCATGGAGTTTGAGGGGGAAATGTTCGAGGTGTTTGAAGCTGGGACGAACTTTTCTATTTCATGCTTAGTTTATATTGAGCAAGAGGAGTTTACCAGCGATATGCAGGCGATGAGTCACAATAACGTGGCTGAAGTATGATGACCAGACCACACACTAGAAATTGAAGAGACGACGACGTTTCGGTCCGTCCTGGACCATTCTCAAGTCACAATCGACTTGAGAATGGTCCAGGACGGACCGAAACGTCGTCGTCTCTTCAATTTCTAGTGTGTGGTCTGGTCATTTTACCAGCGATGTAGTGAGCAGAGCGGGAAGCTCATTTTCATTCGTCAGTGAGCCTCCTGAAAAGTAGGCAGCTTACCAAATGAATACAGAGCACAGCGATGTGTTCTTGTTCCATGGTCAGTGGGCTGAGTAAGAGCAGTTTACCAGTGGTGCATTGAGCAGGTCGAGACGTTCATATCCAGTGGTCATTGGGTACTGAGCAATAGTAGTTAACTAGTCTACTTCTACTAGTCAATAGTAGCACGTATAAGGGGTTTAACTCAATCCAGTTGATGTGTATGATGATGCGGGTTGCTGGTGTAGTCGACATCTAACCTCTCCTGCAATATTATTGTTTCAGGTTATGTCCATACTACAGTGAATGTTGTCTAGCATCAGCTTCTATATATTAAAAAAAAATATTTTCAGACCCATTTTTTTAAGTACTACAATAATATAGTTAAAAGATGCGATAACTGGAATATTTCGTCATTAAACCTCTTTGTGAAACGAAAACATTTGGGTTATAATGCGCGTTTGTGATAATAGTCTTGCCCTGTTGTATATGCCAGCCAGATCTCGCCCCAAGAAGACTGAAGTGGGTTAAAGATGTCTTTTTCCCTGGAGCCGGGAGGAAGATGCCCCGCCCCGCGCGAGCGCACACACACACGCGCCTCAGGAGTGAGCTAAGGCACCTTGTGATCTTGGCCGCATACCAAGGCACAGGAGAGATCAGTTGTGTTAGGCTGGCATAGACACACTGGGAGGCTTATATATAGTTTAGCTTATATATAGTTCATCAACTATATAGTTCATGAACAATCAACCAGCTTATATATAGTTCTCAATCAGCTTATATATAGTTCTTTATAACATATATTCATTTTCTAATTATTTGCAGGGATATTATTTCCTCTTTGAATAAACCTATTCCAGGCATCACCCCACCTACAACATTCTCAGGGGAATTAACAAGGTGGACAAAGGCAAACTATTTACAACGGGTGGAACACCAACAAGGGGACACAGGTAGTACCCTTTTCCAGGCATCTTACATACCTCTTGGATCTTAGGTATTTCTTAAAAGAATCTTCATCACACTTCAATGATAAAATGAATCCAAAAGTTACCTGGTATAAACAATGTAATCGCAACAACGTGATGATCAAGGAGAAAATATAAAGACCATGCAATGGGATCGAACTCACGTCCACTGGACATACCTCTTAATCAGATTTGCTTATATGCACGCACGAACACACACACACACACACACACACACACACACACACACACACACACACACACACACACACACACACACACACACACACACACACAGGTTTGGCGAAGACAAACGAATCTGGTATTGGCTGCACTCCACTTGTTGACAGTATACTGTGTGCCTGGGAAACCAGGAGCACAAGGCAGTTACCGAAGCTTCGCTGGTCGTTCAGAAGGCCGAGTAACAATGGGGCCAGCTATAATGCTGGTTCTTAACGATGCTCCTGCTGCTGAGATCAATACCCTCGCTCCCACGCCCGTTCCTCTCTCTCTCTCTCTCTCTCTCTCTCTCTCTCTCTCTCTCTCTCTCTCTCTCTCTCTCTCTCTCTCTCTCTCTCTCTCTCTCTCTCTCTCTCTCTCTCTCTCTCTCTCTCTCTCGCTCTCTTTGCTGCCCCTGGTGTGTGTGTGTGTGTGTGTGTGTGTGTGTGTGTGTGTGTGTGTGTGTGTGTGTGTGTGTGTGTGTGTGTGTGTGTGTGTGTGTGTGTGTGTGTGTGTGTGTGTACTTAGTTGTGTTTGCAGGGGTTGAGCTCTCTCCATCAACTAATGTACAGGTTCTTGAACCTATTGGGCTTATTCATATCTACATGTAAAACTGTGTATGGAGTCAGCCTCCACCACATCACTTTCTAGTGCATTTCATTTGTCTACTACTCTAACACTGAAAAATTTCTTTCTAACGTCTCTATGGCTCATTTGGGCACTTAATTTCTACCTGAGTCCACTAGTGCATGTGCCCCTTGTGACAGTCTGTCTTTATCTATCCTATAAATTCCTCTGAGAATCTTGTATGTGGTTATCATGTCATCTCTAACTCTTCTGTCTCCCAGTGACGTGAGGTTTAAATCCCGTAGTCTTTCGTCGTAGCTCATACCTCTCAGTTCAGGTACTAGTCTGGTGGCAAACCTTTGAACCTTTTCCTGGTTTAGTCTTATGCTTGACAAGATATGGACTCCATGCTGGAGCCGCGTACTCCAGGATTGGTCTGACATATGAGGTATACAAAGTTCTGAAAGATTCCTTACACAAGTTTCTCAAGGCCGTTCTTATGTTAGCCAACCTGGCATATGCCGTAGATGTTATCCTCTTGATATGGATTTTAGGGGACAGGTCTGGCGTGATATCAACCCCCAGGTCTTTCTCTGTCTCTGACTTTTGAAGAATTTCATCTCCCAAATGATACCTTGTATCTGGTCTTCTGCTCCCTACACCTATCTTCATTGCATTACATCTGCTTGGGTTATACTCTAACAACCATTTGTTCGACCATTCCTACAGCGTATCCAGGTCTTCTTGAAGCCTCAAGCTCTCCTCCTCTGTCGTAACCCTTCTCATAATTTTGGCGTCGTCAGCAAACATTGAGAGGAATGAGTCTATACCCTCTGGGAGATCATTTACGTATATCAGAAACAGGATAGGTCCAAGTACAGAGCCCTGTGTGGCTCCACTGGTGACTTCACGCCAATCTGAAGTCTCACCCCTCACTGTAATTCTCTGCTTCCTATTGCTTAGGTACTCCCTTATCCACTGGAGCACCTTACCAGCTATTCCTGTCTGTTTCTCTAGTTTATGCATCTGCTTCTGATGGAAGACTGTGTCAAAGGCTTTCCGACAGTTCAAAAAAATGCAGTCCGCCCATCCTTCTCTTTCTTGCCTAATCTTTGTCATCTGATCGTAGAATTCTATCAAGCCTGTAAGGCAAGATTTACCCTCCCTGAACCTATGTTGATGGGTTGTCACGAAGTCCCTTCTCTCCAGATGTGTTTCTAGGTTTTTTCTCACGATCTTTTCTGTCCCCTTGCATGGTATACAAGTTAATGACACTGGTCTGTAGTCAGACCACTGGTGTCATTACTTATGACACTGGTGCCACTTGTCTGTCACCCTTTTTGTATATTTGGACTACATTAGCCGTCTTCCCTATTTCTGGTAGGTCTCCCGTCTCTAGTGACCTACTATACACTATGGAGAGAGGCAAGCAAAGTGCTTCTGCTCACTCTTTCAATACTCATGGCACGATTCCGTCAGGGCCAACAGCCTTTCTCACGCCCAGATCCAAAAGCCTTTCTAACGTTCAGATCCAACAGCCTTTCTCACATTCAAATCCAACAGATACCTCTTGACCTCATCTCTTATAATTTCGAACCCTTACAAAGCCGGCTGGTTTACTGCCACCTCTCTTAGCGCAGTGACCTCACCTCATTCTATTGTGAAGACCTCCTGCAACCTCCTGTTGAGTTCTTCACACACCTCTTTGTCATTCTCTGTGTACTTGTCCTCAGCCGTTCTAGGTTTCATCACCTGATCATGTGTGTATGTGTGTGTGTGTGTGTGTGTGTGTGTGTGTGTGTGTGTGTGTGTGTGTGTGTGTGTGTGTGTGTGTGTGTGTGTGTGTGTGTGTGTGTGTTTGTGTGTGTGTGTGTGTGTGTATACTCACCTATTTGTACTCACCTATTTGTGTCAGCAGGATCGAACTTTGACTCATGGATCCCGCCTTTTCGAGCCATCGGCTGTTTACAGCAATGACTCCGGTCGTATTTCCCTATCAAAGTATTTTCCTCCGGTCGTATTTCCCTATCATACCTAGTTTTAAAATTATGAATAGAATTTACTTTCACAACCTGCTCCTTAAGTGCATTCCATTTTTCCACTACTCTCACGCTAAAAGAAAACTTCCTAACATCTCTGTGACTCATCTGAGTTTCCAGCTTCCACCCATGTCACCTCGTTCTGTTACTATTCCGTGTGAACATTTCGTCTATGTCTACTTTGTCAATCCCGCTGAGTATTTAATACGTTCCTAATATATCCCCCCTCTTCCTTCATTTTCCTAGTGTTGTAAGGCTCAGTTCCTTCAGGCGCTCTTCATACCCAATCCCTCGTAACGCTGGGAGGAGTCTCATTGCAAACTTTTGAACCTTTTCCAGTTTCCTTATAGTCCCCATCTGAAGAAACTCCCTGATGGGAGAAATCTGAAGAAATCACTCACTTCTGAAGATACTGAAGAAGGGGACTCCCACCCCCACCTGCTTCTCGAGTTTGAATAGCTGTCTCATGTGCGGTATTGTGTCACAGGCTTTTTGGCAGTTGAGAAATATGCAGTCTGTCCAACCTTCTCTGTCCTGTCTTATCGTCGTTATTTTATCATAAAATTCCAAAAGGTTCGTTAGGCAAGATTTCCCTTGCCGGAACCCATGTTGATGTTTTTTACAAACCTAACGTTCTCCAGGTGTGCAGTATTCCCTCCTGCTTTTTTCCTTTACTGTTGGTATAAATCTCTCTTCGACCTCTTGGCATTTCCGTATGATCAGGTCCATCATATCTTGGACTGTTTTTCCTCTAATTTCTTCCTCCCACTGCACTTCTCCCATCTAGTCCTTTATCCTTCTGTATTCTCCTTTCCTGTAGTCAACTCTCCTTTCTCAGACCTCTTGTCCCTTGGTCACATGTTTGAATTCCATCAGGTAATCAAAGACTAGGACACAATGGTCACTGACCCCAATAGGTATTTCATGTTCCAAAATCTCGATGTCTTCTACGTTCTGGGTGAAAAGCGGGCCTAATAGGCTCTCTGCATCTCCTCCTCTTTTCCTTGTGTCTTCCCTGTCGGCCGGTCGGTCGGCCAAGCGGACAGCACGCTGAACTTGTGATCCTGTGGTCCTGGGTTCGATTCCAGGCGCCGGCGAGAAACAATGGGCAGAGTTTCTTTCACCCTATGCCCCTGTTACCTAGCAGTAAAATAGGTACCTGGGTGTTGGTCAACTGTCACGAGCTGCTTCCTGGGGGTGGAGGCCTGGTCGAGGACCGGGCCACGGGGACACTAAAAGCCCCGAAATCATCTCAAGATAACCTCAAGAAGATAACCTTGCATGTTGTGCTAGGAAATTCCTGTCTATAACATCTACAACTTTGCTCCCCACTTTTCGTCCCCTCCATGGGGATTCCTTGATTCCCAATTTATCTCGCCATGATTTAGGTCCCCATGACCCGCAGTTTCGCTCTCATTCTGTGGGCTAGTGTTGCTGCCTTCTGCAGTTTATCTATACATGCCTTGTTGTTGTCATCATACTACTGCCTGGGTCTTCTACTGTTAGGTGGGGGATTGTAGATTACCAAGATCACAATTTTCCTCCCATCTGCTGTCAGAGTTCCATGTATGGAGCTTGTGTTCTCATTGGTAACCCGATTTCCCAGGTCTTCAAACTTCCATTTCCGCTTTATTAGGAGTTCCACTCCCCGTCCCTGTCTCTGTGTCCTCTCCTTTTCTTATCACCTGGTACCCCTCTGGAAAGATTGCATCCAAGATCATATCATTTACTTTAATTTCTACTAATGCAACTATGTCAGGATCTGCCTCACTAACTCTTTCTTTTATCTCTTCTGCTTTATTAGATGCCCCATCAACATTGGTGTAACAAACCTTGACACTCTTCTTGGAAACTCTGGTTCCAGAGTTCACCCTTTCTCTGGAAGTCTGGGGGGGGGATCTGGGGGGTGTCTGGGGGATGAATGAGGGCTGGGGGGATCCGAGGGGTGTCTGGAGGGTGAATGGGGTCTGAAGGAGTGCTTGGGGGGGGGGGGGGAATGGGGTCTGGGTATCTAGGAAGGTAGGTAGGAAGGTCTGGGGTAGTAAAGCCTTTGTTGTTAGGTCTGTAGTAGAAGGGCATACTGGGTCTGAAAATTAGGGAGGGTCTGAGAGGCATAGGGGGATTGAGAGGTAGTGTGATGCTGAGAGGCACATAGAGGTTGAGAGGTTGGGGGGGGGGGAGAAGGGTAGAGGGAGTGGGGGGGAAGAGGGGGGGATGGAGCATGGATAGTGAGAGTGGGAGAGAGGTTGTATTTGTCAGAGGGAACTCAGGGGTAGGTGTGGGCATTGGGGCAGAAGGGTGGAAGAGGGAAATGAAGGAAGAAGTGGGGGTCACACCATCCCCCACGGGGTGGTCCATGTGACCCCCCCTCACAAGGGAAGGGGGGGGGTTCACATGGAAGAAGGGGGGACAGAGGAGGGGTGAGGGCTGAGTGGGTTTTGGGGGTTGAGGGGATGAGGGGGTCCTTGGAATGTGGGATGAAGCAGATGGATATGAATGCAATGGGGTCAGAGGGGGACAGGGGAGTTGTTGGGGAGATACGCCGAGGAGAGGGATGAGAGGAATGATTTGGAGAGGGTGTGGCCTGAAAAACAGTTGTGGGCTGGTTAACACGGGTAGGGGGGGGGGGTAACTACGCTCGAATGGGAAGAGCTGTATAATGCAGGTCGGCTCGCCCTGTGGGTTATCTGTTCATCTTTTGTCATGTATCTGTCAATATACATGTTGTAATAGTTTTTGCTACTTCTGAGTAAATGTTAGAGTTGCAGTATGTAATCCACTGCCTCTTCGTTAGTGAACTGTACCAGAATAGGTCGTTTCTTGCTACAGTTGTAAGGCCCAATGTGTGTGTGTGTGTGTGTGTGTGTGTGTGTGTGTGTGTGTACTCACCTATTTGTACTCACCTATATGTGCTTGCTGGGGTTGAGCTTTGTCTCTTTGGTGCCGCCTCGCAACTGCCAATCAACTGGTGTACAGATTCCTGAGCCTACTGGGCTCTATCATATCTACATACGAAACTGTGTATGGCGTCAGCCTCCACCACATCACTTCGTAGTGCATTCCATTTACTAACTACTCTGACACTGAAAAAATTCTTTCTAATGTCTCTAAGGCGAATTAGGGTACTAAGTTTCCACCTGTGTCCTCTTGTTCGTGTTCCACCCATGCTGAAGAGTTTGTCTTTGTTCACCCTGTAAAGGCCCCTAAGAATTTTGTAAGTAGTTATCATGTCTCCCCTTTCTCTTCTGTTTTCCAGGGATGTGAGGTTCAGCTCCTTCAGTTTTTCCTCGTAGCTCATACCTCTCAGTTCCGGGACAAGTCTGGTGGCATACCGCTGAATCTTCTCTAACTTTGTCTTGTGTTTAACTAGATATGGATTCCAGGCAGGAGCTGCATATTCCAGGATTGGTCTGACATAAGTAGTATACTGTGGGTAAACTCCAGGCAGCTAATCTCTTTTTTTAAATTGACTTTAATAAGATAAAGTTATGTCTTATTTATTTTTCTTAGTAAGTAAGAATTAATTGAGTGAACTGTATATACTTGTAAACTGCCTGAAATTATCTCACACACTAATGGGAGGGGACAATTGGTAGCCTAAACCACTTTGTTATGGCTCCTTCTTAAACTACCAATTGTTTACCTCTTATAATTATAATATACCACATGTGGTGGACTAATCTACTAGTAATAATTACTAATTATGACTACTAATACTGTTAAAAAATGGCTTAGCTGTGCCAGTAGTGTGGGCCTGGTAAGGTGTGTAGGTGTAGCCTCCAGATTGGGTGTGACTCTGTGCCTCCTTGTGCCACGTAATGGCGGCTGGTGGGAAGAACAAAGCTTGGCAAACAAATAGTTAATGTGTATGAACCAACTGTCTGCATAGATTCTTGCTGCTCCTCTCACAATTTACCTGTATGGAATGCAAGGAATTAATCAAAGTTCCCTAAACATATCAATTACAGGTATGACATGAAATAGGTGAGTGTAATCTGGGGTACACGTACATTGTGGTATGGGTTGTTCATACATTATAACCGCCTATACCTATTGATACTAAACAGTGCACTAGTTTAATATACAAATACTTGGTAAGACGGATACAGTCGTTGTTGTGATAGTTGTTAGGCTGTGTTGCTGGTTGTTGACACGTAATTGGGGTGTCTGGTTGTTTCACCAGTCCTGGAGCCAAGTACAGCGTATAGCTGCTGCTTTGTTATGATTGTGAAGCGGGAGCCTTGCTCTCAGTGGAGCCAACGCCCTGTTCCTGGTTCCTCTCTCAAAGTAATTTTACATTGACAAGGGAACCTAGCTACAATTTGATGTAAATAATTATATTCAGTCTTGTTGATTACTTTTTTGTTAACTCTAGATACTAAACTAGTCTATTAACAATGTTTCATAATGTAAATATACGATGACATCCATGACGTCACGGAGTCGATGACGTCTGGAGTCTTCCATTTTCCATCCTGAAGGGATTACAGACTAAGGGAGACTGTGTTATGTGTGTGTGTGTGTGTGTGTGTGTGTGTGTGTCGGTTTCCCGACATATACAGGGTCCTGAATGATTCCTTACACAAGTTTATAAAAGCAGTTCTTATGTAGTCAACCTAGCATATGCCGCTGATGATATCCTTTTAATGTGGGCCTCTGAGGACAGGTTCGGTGTGATATCAACCCCCAGATCTTTCTCTCTATTTGACTCTTGCAGGATTTCACCTCCCAGATGGTACCTTGTGTTCACCCTTCTGCTCCCTTCGCCTAATTTCATTACTTTACACTTTCCTGAGTTGAACTTTAGCAGTCATTTTCTAGACCATTCCTCCAGTTTGTCCAGGTCATCCTGTAGTCTCTGTCTATCTTCATCTGTCATGATTCTTCTCATAATTTTTACATCATCAGCAAACATTGAGACGAATGAGTCTATACCCTCTGGATGATCATTTACATATGTTAGAAACAGAATGGGTCCAAGAACAGAGCCCTCTGGAACTCCGCTGGTGATATCTCGCCACTCTGATGTCTTCCCCCTCACAGTTACTCGCTGTTTCCTGTTGCTTTAATAATCCCTTAACCATTGGAGCACCTTACCTTTTACTCCTGCCTGTTCCTCCATCTTTTGTAACAGCCTTTTATGGGGTACTGTGTCAAAGGCTTTCTGACAGTCCAAGAAAATGCAGTCTGCCCACCCTTCTCTTTCTTGCCTAATTTTTGTTGCTTGTTTGTGTGTGTGTGTGTGTGTGTGTGTGTGTGTGTGTGTGTGTGTGTGTGTGTGTGTGTGTGTGTGTGTGTGTGTGTGTGTGTGTGTGTGTGTGTGTGTGTGTGTAGGTGTGTGTGTGTGTGTGTGTGTGTGTGTGTGTGTGTGTGTGTGTGTGTGTGTGTGTGTGTGTGTGTGTGTGTGTGTGTGTGTGTGTGTGTGTGTGTGTGTAGGTGTGTGTGTGTGTGTTTGTGCATGCGCGCAGTCATAATCATCGGGTGAATCTTACACATGACTGAAGTTTGCATGGTAATCGTCTCTACATATATCATTAATAATTATTGTTCCTTTGTGCTGTTTTACTTGTCTTATATCTTAATGTTCATATATTTTGTTTCTCCTCCTCCACCTTATCACTTTTTTTTACCCTCCTTCTGTTTCTCTTTCTTCTTTGTTCCTTACATTTAGTCTCCTGCCTCCTCTTTTGCTTTCTCAATTCACCAATTGTCATACTTTTCTTATCCCGTACTTCCCATTGTCTTGTTTATCCAGTGCCTTCTCCATCTTCCCTTTCCCCTTCATTTCCTCCATCTTCTTCGCCGTCTCCTCCTCCTCCTCCTCCTCTTCCTCGTCTTCTTTCCCAGATTCTTCTTAGTCTCCTTATCTAAGAGAGCAGGAAATCTCTGCTCTCATGCCGTAAATCTCTCTCCTGAATACATTTGCATCATTGTTTTAAATTCAATTTTCTCAGTGCTCTCATGATCGTGGTTATTATATATATATATATATATATATATATATATATATATATATATATATATATATATATATATATATATATATATATATATATATATATATATGTCGTACCTAGTAGCCAGAACGCACTTCTCAGCCTACTATGCAAGGCAAGATTTGCCTAATAAGCCAAGTTTTCACGAATTAATTGTTTTTCGACTACCTAACCTACCTAACCTAACCTAACCTAACTTTTTCTGCTACCTAACCTAACCTAACCTATAAAGATAGGTTAGGTTAGGTTAGGTAGGGTTGGTTAGGTTCAGTCATATATCTACGTTAATTTTAACTCCAATAAAAAAAAATTGACCTCATACATAATGAAATGGGTAGCTTTATCATTTCATAAGAAAAAAATTTGAGAAATTATATTAATTCAGGAAAACTTGGCTTATTAGGCAAATCGGGCCTTGCATAGTAGGCCGAGAAGTGAGTTCTGGCTACTAGGTACGACATATATATATATATATATATATATATATATATATATATATATATATATATGTATATATATATATATGCAAACAAGCCTGAATGGTCCCCAGGACTATATGGGGGGTGAGTTTTCATTCATATATATATATATATATATATATATATATATATATATATATATATATATATATATATATATATATATATATATATATATATATATATATATATGTCGTACCTAGTAGCCAGAACGCACTTGTCAGCCTACTATGCAAGGCCCGATTTGCCTAATAAGCCAAGTTTTCATGAAATAATATATTTTCTCAATTTTTTTTCTTATGAAATGATAAAGCTACCCATTTCATTATGTATGAGGTCAATTTTTTTTTATTGGAGTTAAAATTAACGTAGATATATGACCGAACCTAACCAACCCTACCTAACCTAACCTAACCTATCTTAATAGGTTAGGTTAGGTTAGGTAGCCCAAAAAGTTAGGTTAGGTTAGGTTAGGTAGGTTAGGTAGTCGAAAAACAATTAATTCATGAAAACTTGGCTTATTAGGCAAATTTGGCCTTGCATAGTAGGTTGAAAAGTGCGTTCTGGCTACTAGGTACGACATATATATATATATATATATATATATATATATATATATATATATGTCGTACCTAGTAGCCAGAACTCACTTCTGAGCCTACTATGCAAGGCCCGATTTGCCTAATAAGCCAAGTTTTCATGAATTAATTGCTTTTCGACTACCTAACCTACCTAACCTAACCTAACCTAACTTTTTCGGCTACCTAACCTAACCTAACCTATAAAGATAGGTTAGGTTAGGTTAGGTAGGGTTGGTTAGGTTCGGTCATATATCTACGTTAATTTTAACTCCAATAAAAAAAAATTGACCTCTTACATAATTAAATAGGTTGCTTTATCATTGCATAAGAAAAAAATTAGAGAAAATATATTAATTCATAAAAACTTGGCTTATTAGGCAAATTGGGCCTTGCATTGTAGGCTGAAAAGTGAGTTCTGGCTACTAGGTACGACATATATATATATATATATATATATATATGTCGTACCTAGTAGCCAGAACTCACTTCTCAGCCTACTATGCAAGGCCCGATTTGCCTAATAAGCCAAGTTTTCATGAATTAATATATTTTCTCTAATTATTTTCTTATGAAATGACAAAGCTACCCATTTCATTATGTATGAGGTCAATTTTTTTTATTGGAGTTAAAATTAACGTAGATATATGACCGAACCTAACCAACCCTACCTAACCTAACCTAACCTATCTTTATAGGTTAGGTTAGGTTAGGTAGCCGAAAAAGGTAGGTTAGGTTAGGTTAGGTAGGTTAGGTAGTCGAAAAACAATTAATTCATGAAAACTTGGCTTATTAGGCAAATCGGGCCTTGCATAGTAGGCTGAAAAGTGAGTTCTGGCTACTAGGTACGACATATATATATATATATATATATATATATATATATATATATATATATATATATATATATATATATATATGTCGTACCTAGTAGCCAGAACTCACTTCTCAGCCTACTATTCAAGGCCCGATTTGCCTAATAAGCCAAGTTTTCCTGAATTAATATATTTACTATAATTTTTTTCTTATGAAATGATAAAGCAACCCTTTTCTCTATGTATGAGGTCAATTTTTTTTATTGGAGTTAAAATTAACGTAGATATATGACCGAACCTAACCAACCCTACCTAACCTAACCTAACCTATATTTATAGGTAAGGTTAGGTTAGGTAGCCAAAAAAAGCTAGGTTAGGTTAGGTTAGGTAGGTTAGGTAGACGAAAAAACATTAATTCATGAAAACTTGGCTTATTAGGCAAATCGGGCCTTGAATAGTAGGCTGAGAAGTGCGTTCTGGCTATTAGGTACGACATATATATATATATATATATATATATATATATATATATATATATATATATATATATATATATATATATATATATATATGTTGTACCTAGTAGCCAGAACGTCGTACTCGGCCTGCTATGCAAGACCCGATTTGCCTAATAAGCCAAGTTTTCCTGAATTAATATATTTTCTCTAATTTTTTTCTTATGAAATGATAAAGCTACCCATTTCATTATGTATGAGGTCAATTTTTTTATTGGAGTTAAAATTAACGTAGATATATGACCGAACCTAACCTAACCTATCTTTATAGGTTAGGTTAGGTTAGGTAGCCGAAAAAGTTAGGTTAGGTTAGGTTAGATTAGGTAGGTTAGGTAGTCGAAAAACAATTAATTCATGAAAACTTGGTTTATTAGGCAAATCCGGTTTTGCATAGTAGGCTGAGAAGTATATATATATATATATATATATATATATATATATATATATATATATATATATATATATATATATATATATATATATATGATTCTGAGGAAACTACTCCAAGCTTGTACTAAAGAGGCACCCTTCTTGAGCCCGGATGGGCACATGTATAAGCAAGTAGATGGGGTCGCCATGGGTTCTCCCCTAGGTGTCCTGTTTGCAAACTTCTACATGGGTACCATCGAGCAAAAAGTCTTAGTCGACATGAACTTGAAACCGGCCATATACTGCAGGTATGTTGACGACATTTTTACACAGGTACCTGATGTCAGACATCTGCAGGAGCTGAGGGAGGCATTTGAACAGAGTTCCGTGCTGCGTTTCACTTACGAGACGGAAAAGGATGGGAAGCTGCCTTTTCTAGATGTAACAGTCATGGAAAAGGGCGGAGGTTTCCACACTGCAGTCTACACTAAGGAAACAAACATAGGAATGTGCCTAAATGCCAACAGCGACTGCCCTGACAGGTACAAGAGGAGTGTTGTTAACGCATACGTCGACCGTGCTCTCAGCCACAGCTCAGAATGGAAGCAAGTCGACGAAGAACTCTGTAGGGTAAGGCAGGTCCTAGTCAATAACGGCTTCTCCAATGGTTTCATCGAAGACATCATAAGAAGGAAAGTGAAAAGCCATGCAACCTCTGAAGAGACAACTAACACAACACCTATACCCCCTATTAGACTATTTTACAGGAACTTCTTTTCCACAGCTCATAAAACGGAGGAAAGGGTCCTGAAAGATATTGTTAATAGAAACGTTATCCCTTCAGACAAAAATCAGAGGATACAACTGACGATTTACTATAAAACCAGAAAAACGGCCAGCCTACTCATGAGAAACTCTCCAGACACAAAACAGAACGCTTTAAAAGAGACTAATGTCGTCTATGCCTTCAAATGCCCACTTGGGGACTGTAAGCTCCAAAAAACCCAGTATATAGGCAAGACAACAACATCTCTTTCTAGGCGTTTAACGATGCATAAGCAACAGGGCTCCATTAAGGAACATATAATCTCTTCCCATAACCAAACCATCGCCAGAGAAATCCTAGTAAACAACACAGAAATCATCGATAGATACAGCGATAGCAGGCGGCTTGACGTTTGCGAGGCACTACACATCAAGAAGTCAACACCAGCAATCAACAGCCAATTATTGCACAACTATATTCTACCCACCTCAAGACTCCGCTCCAATATAGAAGCATCAAGAAATATGGACCAATAGGCTTTCTACAAACACTTCTATTCAATACCCATTGTTTCTGTTCTGTCTTGTGTTGATACTTTTAATACCCTATTAATATCCCCTCTTGTTCTGTCTTGTGTTAATGCCACATCACCCCTCCCACCTCACTCAAATGTAGATATAAAATCAGAGATACGTTCTAATCAGTTGTGTATTTGTGAAGTCTTTGAAAATGTAATAAGTTTTACGAAACGCGCCCGTGTTGCGTCAGACTAGAAATAAAAATGAATTTTGGAGAAGTGATTTTTTATTTACCTCCAACAGTGAAGCGTAATGTACGAAAGATTGAGAAAATTCGTGTTAGAATTATTAATCTTACTTTTTCGGTCATATTTAATAATATATGTCTACAGGAAAGACTGCTACCAAAATATACTTATATATATATATATATATATATATATATATATATATATATATATATATATATATATATATATATATATATATATATATATATATATATATATATATATATATATGTCGTACCTAGTAGCCAGAACGTACTTCTCAGCCTACTATGCAAGGCCCGATTTGCCTAATAAGCCAAGTTTTCATGAATTAATTGTTTTTCGACTACCTAACCTACCTAACCTAACCTAACCTATCTTTTTTGGCTACCTAACCTAACCTAACCTATAAAGATAGGTTAGGTTAGGTTAGGTAGGGTTGGTTAGGTTCGGTCATATATCTACGTTAATTTTAACTCCAATAATAAAAAATTGACCTCATACATAATGAAATGGGTAGCTTTATCATTTAATAAGAAAAAAATTAGAGAAAATATATTAATTCATAAAAACTTGGCTTATTAGGCAAATCAGGCCTTGCATAGTAGGCTCAGAAGTGCGTTCTGGCTACTAGGTACGACATATATATATATATATATATATATATATATATATATATATATATATATATATATATGTCGTACCTAGTAGCCAGAACGCACTTCTCAGCCTACTATGCAAGGACCAATTTGCCTATTACGCCAAGTTTTCATGAATTAATGTTTTTTCGACTACCTAACCTAACCTAATCTAACCTAACTTTTTCGGCTACCTAACCTAACCTAACCTATAAAGATAGGTTAGGTTAGGTTAGGTAGGGTTGGTTAGGTTCGGTCATATATCTACGTTAATTTTAACTCCAATAAAAAAAAATTGACCTCATACATAATGAAATGGGTAGCTTTATCATTTCATAAGAAAAAAATTATAGAAAATATATTAATTCAGGGAAAACTTGGCTTATTAGGCAAATCGGGCCTTGCTTAGTAGGCTGAGAAGTGCGTTCTGGCTACTAGGTACGACATATATATATAGATATAAATGGAAATGTTAGTTTGTTCAAAATCGCTAATCTCCGAAAGTTCTTCACCGATTGCCTTGTAATTTTCACACAATGTTCCATACGCATCCGAGCCGATTTTTATGTACATACTATATAGATGTCACGTCTGTGACGGTAAAAAAAACATGCTTTTTTGAAAAGCTGTGTTTTCGTATGTTTTTCAAGCGAGGGAAATCTTCAAAACCTCCTTACCGATTACTTTAAAATCTTGACACAACATTGCATTCGAATAGGCGAGTGTTTTCATATACCTACCATATACATGCCTCATCTGTGACAGGAAAAAACATACTTTTTTGAAAAACAGTGCCATCTGTCGGACGTATGAGCAACACATGCTGTAATCTCCGAAAGTTCTTCACCGATTGCTTTGAAATTTTTACACGACGTTCCTATCGAATACTTGTGTGTTTTGATATACCTACTATTTAGATGCCACAACTGTGACAGGTAAAAACATGCATTTTTTGAAAAACAGCGCCATCTGTTGCACGTAAGAGCAACATACGATATGCAAGATATGTTACGATTCAATTTCAGTGATACCGATTGCAATGATATACTGAATTTTCATAGATTTTGATTTATTTTCATTTTGATTTAATTATTTTTTTTTACATTGCGTTGGAATTGAGCTGTGTTGTTTACCATACCGTTTATTTCGTGGGTATAGCTAATTTGTTTCTTTTTTCAGTGTTTTTCATTTCGTTTTTTTAATTGATCTTCTTATTTTTCAGTGCAATTGGTGGTGAATTTTTTCTGTGTCGATTGATCGGCGTTTGAATTGAAATATTTTTTTTTATTTATTTTTTTTTTTGAAAAGAAGAAAACGGACAACACGTTTATTTCACTCCTACAAATGTGCAACAAACAGGTTGCAATCCACCGGCTACAACAACGTTAACTGCTTTCTTCTTAACTGCTTGAAAAATGTCATAATGACGCGTTTGCGAAAACATTGCTGTATTCGGAAGTGCCTACGTATTACACATGGAATGCCAGTAGAAAACCATTTGAACGATTTAAACGAGGAGAGCGAGTCGACGGACAACCTGGCATATTCAAACAAACTACGATAGGTAGACTGTACACGGTGTTTTTCCAATGAAGATGAATGCTTCTTTCTTCGCAAGATGTTGGTAAATATCACCGGTCCAACGTCATTCCAGCAATTGAGATTTGTCAGCGGCGTAACACATGCCACTTTCCGTAGTGCATGTCAAGCTCTGAATTTATTGGAGAACGACCGACACTGGGAAGTATGCATTAATGACGCGTCCAACACGTCACATCCAAATAAAATTTGTGCATTGTTTGCAATCATATTGACCACCGGCTCTCCTTCATCTCCAACAGAGTATGGGAGAAACACAAATCGCACATGGCTGAAGATAGTGTCCGTCGAATACACAAGGAAAATTCAAATATGAACATGAATTTCACAGCAGAAATCTACAACGAAGCGTTGTTAATAATTGAAGATTTGGGCTTAGAAATCGCGAACAAAGTTCTAAATCAATTGGAAATGTCATCACCGAATCGATCTGTTGCTGCTTCGTTCGATGTAGAATTGCGTCGTGAACAAAATTACATCACAGGTGATCTGTTGTCGTATATGCAATCAAATATTCTTAAGCTAACGCTTGAGCAAAAAGGCATTTACGATCAAATAATTCAAACTGTCAATAACGGGTTTGGAGAAATCTTCTAAGAAGCGTCAGGAGGAACCTTTCTAATTAGATCGATTTTCGCAGCATTTCGATCTAAAATGGCATAACCTTAGTTCTAGCATCGTTCGGAATAACTGCGACATTGCTACAAGCTGGAAAAACTGCTACTTCGGCTTTGAAATGGCCATTGAACATGCAATTCATTGAAACTCCCACGTGCAACATTTCCAAAGCATCCGGCATGAGGAAAGTATTGCAGAAATGTAAACTTACTGTTTTTGGGATGAATGCACAATGGCCCACAAAAAATTGCTCGAGGCACTTGATCGATCATTGCAAGATTTGCGTGGAAACATCAGACCATTTGGGAACGCATTAATATTGCTTGCAGGAGATTTCAGGCAAACATTACCCGTAATTCCTCGATCGACACCAGCAGACGAAATAAATGCTCGCCTGAAATACTCTACTTTGTGGCGCCACGTAAAGGTGATAAAATTAACTACAAATATGCGTGTCCAGCTGCAAAACGATCCATCAGCCGAGATATTCTCACATCAATTTCTGGAAATTGTGAACGGAAACGTGGCAGTCACATACAAGTCCGGCGACACTGGTGGAAGCAGATGAAGCGGTTAATTATCCATCTGAATTTTTTTTTTTTTTTTTTTTTTTTTTGAGATATATACAAGAGTTGTTACATTCTTGTACAGCCACTAGTACGCGTAGCGTTTCGGGCAAGTTCTTAATCCTATGGTCCCTGGAATACGATCCCCTGCCGCGAAGAATCGTTTTTTCATCCAAGTACACATTTTACTGTTGCGTTAAACAGAGGCTACAGTTAAGGAATTGCGCCCAGTAAATCCTCCCCGGCCAGGATACGAACCCATGACATAGCGCTCGCGGAACGCCAGGCGAGTGTCTTACCACTACACCACGGAGACTGTTATTTCACTCGATCTGCGAGGGATACCACCACAGCACGAACTGCAATTAAAAATCGGCGTGCCAATTATCATGTTACGAAATATCAACCAGCCAAAGCTTAGCAACGGCACGCGGCTTACAGTAAAACAATATTCAACAACGTCGTAGAAGCAACAATCTTGACAGGACCTTTCAAAGGTGACGATTTCCTCATTCCTCACATTCCTGTGATTTCAACGGATTTGCCATTTCAATTTAAGAGATTGTAATTCCCAATTCGATTGGCGTTTTCAATCACCGTCAACAAAGCTCAGGGCTAATCCTTAGAATAGTGCGGTTTAGATCTAGACACGGATTGCTTCTCACATGGACGATCCATGTGAGAATATGTTGTGTGTTCTAGAGTTGGCAATCAGACAATCTCTACATCTTCACAGACACTGGAACATGGAAAAAATATTATATACCCACAAGCATTGTGAAATTAAACATGTTAGAAACGTGCATTTTCTCTTTTCTTTCTTCTCCATTTAACCAGACTGAGCCACAGCAACGCGTGTCAGGTACAGCTAGTGTATATATATATATATATATATATATATATATATATATATATATATATATATATATATATATATATATATATATATATATATATATATATATATATATATATATATATATATATATATATATATATATATATATATATATATATATATATATATATATATATATATATATATATATATATATATATATATATATATATATATATATATATATATATATATATATATATATATATATATATATATATATATATATATATATATATATATATATATATATATATATATGTCGTACCTAATAGCCAGAACGCACTTCTCAGCCTACTATTCAAGGCCCGATTTGCCTAATAAGCCAAGTTTTCCTGAATTAATGTTTTTTCGTCTACCTAACCTACCTAACCTAACCTAACCTAGCTTTTTTTGGCTACCTAACCTAACCTTACCTATAAATATAGGTTAGGTTAGGTTAGGTAGGGTTGGTTAGGTTCGGTCATATATCTACGTTAATTTTAACTCCAATAAAAAAAAATTGACCTCATACATAGAGAAAAGGGTTGCTTTATCATTTCATAAGAAAAAAATTATAGTAAATATAATAATTCAGGAAAACTTGGCTTATTAGGCAAATCGGGCCTTGAATAGTAGGCTGAGAAGTGAGTTCTGGCTACTAGGTACGACATATATATATATATATATATATATATGTCGTACCTAATAGCCAGAACGCACTTCTCAGCCTACTATTCAAGGCCCGATTTGCCTAATAAGCCAAGTTTTCATTAATTAATGTTTTTTCGTCTACCTAACCTACCTAACCTAACCTAACCTAGCTTTTTTTGGCTACCTAACCTAACCTTACCTATAAATATAGGTTAGGTTAGGTTAGGTAGGGTTGGTTAGGTTCGGTCATATATCTACGTTAATTTTAACTCCAATAAAAAAAAATTGACCTCATACATAGAGAAAAGGGTTGCTTTATCATTTCATAAGAAAAAAATTATAGTAAATATATTAATTCAGGAAAACTTGGCTTATTAGGCAAATCGGGCCTTGAATAGTAGGCTGAGAAGTGAGTTCTGGCTACTAGGTACGACATATATATATATATATATATATATATATATATATATATATATATATATATATATATATATATATATATATATATATATATATATATATATATATATATATATATATATATATATATATATATATATATATATATATATATATATATATATATATATATATATATATATATGAGGTACCGCCTCTGGTGTAATTGTGTGGACCCATTGCCCCGGAGAAAGTAATTAGGATCATTTAGAGAAAGTTTTATATGTATATGTACTCTTTCATTTGATATCAAGATCTCTCCAAAGTCAAACTACTGATCCTCCCCAGCAAACAGCCTCACATAAACAGTGATACTAACTCTCAGGTTCCTATTTAGTGCTAAGCGAACATAGGCAAAAGGCGAAAATAAACGTACCCAACCATTTCTATACAAGCCGGAGATCGATTGTGGGACCCCTCATTTGTAGGTCAAGAACGTGGCCAACGACAGCTACATATGGTTTGGTATTGTCAGGGAAAGGATACATGTTCAGCGTCCTAATCACATATACCAATTTTTGCTTTCTAAATGTATTTGGTTTCCCCTAAATATGCATTTTCTTCTTTAGCAGGGTAGGTAAAGAAAACGTTATTTTGTGTATAACAAAAATAACCTTTAGGATTTGGATATGAACATTGCCAGAGGCCACATATGGAAGTGTATGTAGAAGTGTACTTGGATCAATGTTTGAAGAGGAAGTATTTAGTGTTTAAAGTGTTGACATTTTTAAAAGTGTGATTAGTGTTTAAATGAAGTGTTTAAATGTTTAGAAGTGTATGGCCAGGAAAATGTAGAGAAATATCCGACTTCGTTTGGTTACCCCTCAAGCTGTAACTAGGAATCTTGTTACATGATCGAGGGTTACCAAGACAAACTACTGTCCTTCCCGGGATGCAATCAATTACTGTTAATTATATATCAGAATTATCAATCAGTTGTCTACCGCCCGGGTATCTAGGTGAACAGTTTCATAAGATGAAAGAAAACATTGCCCGTACACTTGTTGTGTCCGGTAATACCTATTAAGTCGCATTTTGTACGATATGGTAACTAACGTTTCAAATATACACCCTAATACGAGAAGAAATGAGTCGCCTATGTCTGTCTACGTTTGTTATATGTCTCGAAGTGAGAGGTTAGGTCCGTGTATGTTTGAGTTCATGTATGACGAGGGTACGAGGCTAGTGTATATCTGGAAATGTTTAAGAAATAATGTATGTCTCTGGAAACGTGTAATGTATGTCTCTATACATGTTTATTGGCTAGTGTGTGTCTCTGGAAATGTTTAGTGGCAAGAGAATGTCTCTGGGAATTTTTAGTGTCTATTGTATGTCCCAGGAAATATTATGTGGCCAGTGTATGTCTCTGGAAATGTTTAATGGCCAGTGTATGTGTCTGGAGATGTGTAGTGGCCAGTGAATGTTTCTGGAAATGTTTAGTGGAAAGTATATCAGTGTAGTTAATAAATGGAATGCATTAGGAAGTGATGTGGTGGAGGTTGACTCCATATTCAGTTTCGAGTGTAGATATGATAGAGCCTAATAGTCTCAGCAACCTGTACACCAGTTGATTGTCAGTTGAAAGGCAGGAACAACGAACCGAAGCTCAACCCCCGCAAGCACAACTAGGTGAGTACAACAATGTGAGTACACACACAGAAACTTTAGAAACGGCCTTTAGAAAATTATGTAAGGAATCATTCAGAAACTTGTATGCCACATATGTCAGACCAATACTGGAGTTTGCATCCCCAGCATGGAGTCCATATCTCGTCAAGCATAAAACTAAATTGGAGAAGGTTCTGAGGTTTGCCACCAGACTAGTACCCGAGCTGAGGGGTATGAGCTACGAAGAGGGGCTAATGGAACGAAACCTCGCGTCGTTGGAAGACAGAAGAGTTAGGGGGGAAGAAATGATCACCACATACCAAATTCTCAAAGGAATCGATAGGGTAGATAAAGGCAGGCTATTTGCCACAAGGGGCTCACGCACAAGGGGACACAGGGGAGAAACTAAGTGCCCAAATGAGCAACAGAGATATTAGAAAGAATTTTTTCATTGTCAAAGTAGTAAACAAATGGAATGCTTTAGGCAGTGATGTGGTAGAGGCTGACTCCATACACAGTTTAAGTGTAGATATGATAGAGCCCAATAGGCTCAGGAACCTGTACATCAGTTGATTGACAGTTGAGAGGCAGAACCAAAGAGCTCAACCCCCGCAATCACAACAAGATGAATACACATACATTCACAATCCTGGAGGAATTTGAGCTAACCAGTGATGAGGTCGAAAGGAATCTTTTGGAGAAGAATGTAACTGTTGTTGGGCCTGACAGAATCTCACTGTGGATACTAAAAGAGGGTGCAGAAGCACTAAGTGTGCCACTCTCTGTGGTGTATAACAAATCACTTGAAACAATAGACCTACCAAAAAGCTGGACACTGAACTTCAGGCCAATTTCCCTAGCTTCTTTGACATGCATGGTGATGGAGAAGATCGCGAGGAAAAGGCTCTTAGAACATATGGAGGGAAAGAGCTTTGTAACTTACCACCAGCATAGATTCAGGGATGGTAAATCGTGCTTCACAACATTAATAGAATTATATGAACTGGCGAGAAAAATTGACACCTAGACTGTCAGAAAGCCTTTGACACAATTACCCATAAAAGTCTGTTACAAAAGTTTGAGCAAGAGGCAGGAGTAAAAGGTAAGGTGCTCCAGTGGATAATGGAGTATCTAGACAACAGGAAACAGTGGGTAACTGTGAGGGGGAAGTTGCAAAGTAGCAAGATGTCACCAACGGAGTCCCCAGGACTCTGCACCTGGACCTGTGTTGTTTCTGATATATGTAAACGGTCTTCCAGAGGGTATAGATTCATTCCCCTCAATGTTTACTGATGATGAAAAAATTATGAGAAGAATAAAGACAGAGAATACAGGAAGACCTGGACAAACTGGAGGAATGGTCTAGAAAATGGCTACTAAAGTTTAACTCTGGAAAGTTTACATTAATGACATTGGTCAATGAAAGCAGGAGCATAAACCACAACATACTGTCTGGAAGGGGAAATCCTGCAAGAGGCAAATTAGAGAGAACGATCTGGGTGTTGATATCACACCGAACCTGTCCCCAGAAGCCCACATCAAAAGGATATAATCAGCAGCATATGCTAGATTGACCAACATAAGAACTGCCATTAGAAACTTGTGTAAGGAATCCTTCGGGACGTAGTATATCACTTATGTCAAACCAAACCTGGAGTATGCAGCTCCAGCCTGGAGTCCATACCTAGTGTCACGTGTCACTCACCTTGGCCTTGTGTTACGTGAGGTTACAGTTAAACAGCGGAGAATCATGCTACTGATCCTGTAACCCCACGCCATGAGTCTTTGCTCCCTCCACTAGGGTATCATGCATCACCCCAGACATACACGTTTATCATGATTAATGTTAGAATCAAATATATGGATTCGTAACATGTTTCTGTACCTTGCTGTGTGTTTCAATAGCTTGTTGTGTGTTGCTGTACCTTGCTGTGTGTTGCTGTAGCTTGTTGTGTGTTGCTGTATCTTACTGTGTGTTGCTGTACCTTGCTGTGTGTTGCTGTAGCTTGTTGTGTGTTGCTGTATCTTACTGTGTGTTGCTGTACCTTGCTGTGGGTTGCTGAAGCTTGCTGTTGCTTGCTGTGTGTTGCTATAGCTTGCTGTGTGTTGCTGTAGCTTGCTGTGTGTTGCTGTAGCTTGCTGTGTGTTGCTGTAGCTTGCTGTGTGTTGCTGTAGCTTGCTGTGTGTTGCTGTAGCTTGCTGTGTGTTGCTGTAGCTTGCTGTGTGTTGCTGTAGCTTGCTGTGTGTTGCTGTAGCTTGCTGTGTGTTGCTGTAGCTTGCTGTAGCTTGCTGTGTGTTGCTGTATCTTACTGTGTGTTGCTGTAACTTGCTGTGTGTTGCTGTAGCTTGCTGTGTGTTGCTGTAGCTTGCTGTGTGTTGCTGTAGCTTGCTGTGTGTTGCTGTAGCTTGCTGTGTGTTGCTGTAGCTTGCTGTAGCTTGCTGTGTGTTGCTGTATCTTACTGTGTGTTGCTGTAACTTGCTGTGTGTTGCTGTAGCTTGCTGTGTGTTGCTGTAGCTTGCTGTGTGTTGCTGTAGCTTGCTGTGTGTTGCTGTATCTTGCTGTGTGTTGCTGTAGCTTGCTGTGTGTTGCTGTAGCTTGCTGTGTGTTGCTGTAGCTTGCTGTGTGTTGCTGTGTGTTGCTGTAGCTTGCTGTGTGTTGCTGTATCTTACTGTGTGTTGCTGTAACTTGCTGTGTGTTGCTGTAGCTTGCTGTGTGTTGCTGTAGCTTGCTGTGTGTTGCTGTAGCTTGCTGTGTGTTGCTGTAGCTTGCTGTGTGTTGCTGTAGCTTGCTGTAGCTTGCTGTGTGTTGCTGTATCTTACTGTGTGTTGCTGTAACTTGCTGTGTGTTGCTGTAGCTTGCTGTGTGTTGCTGTAGCTTGCTGTGTGTTGCTGTAGCTTGCTGTGTGTTGCTGTAGCTTGCTGTGTGTTGCTGTAGCTTGCTGTGTGTTGCTGTAGCTTGCTGTGTGTTACTGTACCTTGCTGTGTGTTGCTGTACCTTGCTGTGTGTTGCTGTAGCTTGCTGTGTGTTGCTGTACCTTGCTGTGTGTTGCTGTAGCTTGCTGTGTGTTGCTGTAGCTTGCTGTGTGTTGCTGTACCTTGCTGTGTGTTGCTGTAGCTTGCTGTGTGTTGCTGTATCTTACTGTGTGTTGTTGTATCTTGCTGTGTGTTACTGTAGCTTGCTGTGTGTTGCTATAGCTTGGTGACAGTGACTGGGTGTTGCTATAGCTTGGTGACAGTGACTGGGTGTTGCTATAGCTTGGTGACAGTGACTGGGTGTTGCTATAGCTTGGTGACAGTGACTGGGTGTTGCTATAGCTTGGTGACAGTGACTGGGTGTTGCTATAGCTTGGTGACAGTGACTGGGTGTTGCTATAGCTTGGTGACAGTGACTGGGTGTTGCTATAGCTTGGTGACAGTGACTGGGTGTTGCTATAGCTTGGTGACACTGACTGGGTGTTGCTATAGCTTGGTGACAGTGACTGGGTGTTGCTATAGCTTGGTGACAGTGACTGGGTGTTGCTATAGCTTGGTGACAGTGACTGTGTGTTGCTATAGCTTGGTGACAGTGACTGGGTGTTGCTATAGCTTGGTGACAGTGACTGGGTGTTGCTATAGCTTGGTGACAGTGACTGGGTGTTGCTATAGCTTGGTGACAGTGACTGGGTGTTGCTATAGCTTGGTGACAGTGACTGGGTGTTGCTATAGCTTGGTGATAGTGACTGGGTGTTGCTATAGCTTGGTGACAGTGACTGTGTGTTGCTACAGCTTGGTGAGTGTGACTGGGTGTTGCTATAGCTTGGTGACAGTGACTGTGTATTGCTATAGCTTGGTGACAGTGACTGGGTGTTGCTATAGCTTGGTGACAGTGACTGGGTGTTGCTATAGCTTGGTGATAGTGACTGGGTGTTGCTATAGCTTGGTGACAGTGACTGTGTGTTCCTACAGCTTGGTGACAGTGACTGGGTGTTGCTATAGCGTGGTGACAGTGACTGTGTGTTCCTACAGCTTGGTGACAGTGACTGGGTGTTCCTACAGCTTGGTGACAGTGACTGGGTGTTGCTATAGCTTGGTGACAGTGACTGGGTGTTGCTATAGCTTGGTGACAGTGACTGGGTGTTGCTATAGCTTGGTGACAGTGACTGGGTATTGCTATAGCTTGGTGACAGTGACTGGGTATTGCTATAGCTTGGTGACAGTGACTGGGTGTTGCTATAGCTTGGTGACAGTGACTGTGTGTTCCTACAGCTTGGTGAGTGTGACTGGGTGTTGCTATAGCTTGGTGACAGTGACTGGGTGTTGCTATAGCTTGGTGACAGTGACTGGGTATTGCTATAGCTTGGTGACAGTGACTGGGTGTTACTATAGTCACTGGAGTATTATCGTTACACTCAGGTTGAGAGGTAGCTGGGTATGTCACTGGTGGAATACCTCTCCGTAAAAGCGGATGCCACACTGGTAATCCTCCACACTTCTCGAGGATTACCTTGAGATGTTTTAAGTTAGTTGACGTGGCAGAGCTGTGTCGTGCGACGCGGATCAGAAGTCTCTAGAATGTAGTTGTTGTTCTTGCATTCTTTGATGCGACAAAGTCCTGAAAATTTACTTTGAAATGGAGAGCCTGGGATAGGAAAATATGCCAGGACGAAGTCTCCTACATTAAACTTTCTTACTTTACTGTTCTTGTCAAAGTGTGCTTTCATCTTATGTTGGGAGGACAATAAATTTGCACTAGCAAACTTATGCACTTGTTCAAGTTTGTCTTATGTTTTCAAGAAATTAAGACAAATTAAGGGAATCATTGAAGGTATTTGACTTTAAGGAATATTTAAAGGCTTTAAGGGGACCACGGTACTTACGACCGTAGAGTATCTCATAAGGAGATACTCCAAGGGACTCAGAAAATGCAAATAAGGAGCACTAATTGATTATCCCAATCCTTCTCAGTGGTAATAAAAAAATTTTTTACACTGACATGATGATTTGATGACTACATTCTAAAGATAACTGTGAAGCAGGATGATATGGGTCAGAGAAAACTTGCGTAATGTTAAATTCCTGAAGGGTTTTATTATACAACTCACTGGTGAGGTTAGTTCCTCACTCACTTTGAATCACTTTCGATAATCCATACTGAGTGACGATCTTCAACAGATACTTGACCATTTTAGTAGTAGTTGTTTTCTTGGGGGGGAATTGCTATTGGTAACCTGAGGGTTGGACACATAATGGTGATGATGTACAGGCTGCCTACGCGGGTTCTTGGTAATGGCCCAACGCAGACCATTAATAACTTCGGAAGGCACAGGAATAGGGATAAGTGGTGCCTTTGTAATAGGACTATTAGGTTCACCTGCCACTTCACATGTATGGCAAGTATTAACAAAGGTCTTTACACCTCGTGTCATTCCTGGCCAAAAATAATCTTGAATAAGAGCATTATATATTTTATTGATACCGTAATGAGACATCGGGCCATGAGTGAGAGAGATAATATATTTTCTTAAAGATGTTGTAACCACTGACTGATTCACATTAGCCGGTCATACATAGAGCCGGGTTCACATAGAGCCGGGTTCACATAGAGCCGGGTTCACATAGAGACCGGGGAGCCGGTCGGCCGAGCGGACAGCACGCTGGACTTGTGATCGTGTGGTCCCGGGTTCGATCCCGGACGCCGACGAGAAACAATGAGCAGAGTTTCTTTCACCCTATGCCCCTGTTACCTAGCAGTAAATAAGTACCTGGGTGTTTGTCAGCTGTCACTGGCTGCTTCCTGGGGGTGGAGGCCTGGTCGAGGACCTGGCCGCGGGGACACTAAAGCCCCGAAATCATCTCAAGATAACCTCAAGATAAGCCCAATCATTCTCTGCCTTGAGTTTACTGAGTCTGAATTTACGGTACAATATTTGATTATCACTAATGTAAGACCCTGGGATAGCATCGGTCGTAATCTGAGCTTGGAAAAACAAGGGAGTTAAAGAAGTGTCAGCTTGTTGTAACTTACGGAATTCCAACCGGTTGTGATTCGGTAGAAGGGAGGCCTCGGACGTCTTGAAGGACAGTTGTTGCTACTTGTGGTGACTGAGTGGCTTCAGCACGTGTGGTCGCTATAACACGCTGGGAGATGCCTGCTCATTCTTCCGTCTCGGTTACCTCCTCTTCTGCTGCATAAGTCATGGCAGGATATTCTTCCGTGGCTCTCACATACCTGCGGTTTGTCACAGATGATCAAATTGGTGGACTCTTGCAGGTTGGCCAAGTCGTTGCCCAGGAGAAAAACGCTTTGCCCAAACGCTTTGCGAAAAACGCTGCCCGAAACGCTTTGCGTAATAGTGGCTTTAGGCATTGTATGTACTAGCTCTATCTATAAAGCCAACAAACATTGTAAAATCTCTTTGTGTATGTACCTTTACCTAAATAAAAATTATTATTATTATTATTATTAGAAGTTAAATTCCTGGCATGGGGAAAAGTTTTTACCGAATGGCGACTTTAACTTCTCCCCTCTCCCCTAATAAATTAACACTGCAGGTGGACCGTGGCAAGCGGGTAAGGTGTGGTTGCAGTAAGGTCAGTGATCAGGACGGATTCTCCAGCGTAGGTAACTTGAGGTGCAGCGACTCTCAATAGAATACTCTGTAGCGAGGCTGTGTCCCTCAAGATGCGTATTGGGTACGTTCCATCGGAATCTCTACCGCTGGCAGAGACACTTCCTGGATACACATGTCTGACAAATAAAACAAGATCAGTAATTGGAACATTTACATGTAACACAGACTTAGTTGGCTTAGGAGGTTGAGGTTTAGGCTTAGATGAATCAGGTTTCGTCGTTTTGCATCCGGGATTTGGACATTGACCAATAAGGTTATCTTGAGGCTATCTTGAGACCGGGGCTTAGCGTCCCCGCGGCCCGGTCCTCGACCAGGACTCCTTTTTGTTACATCCCCCCCCCCCAAGAAGCACCCCGTAGCATCTGTCTAACTCCCAGGTACCTATTTACTGCTAGGTAACAGGTGCATCAGGATGAAAGAAACTCTGCCCATGTGTTCCCGCCTCCACCGGGGATCGAACCCGGAACCTCAGGACTACGAATCCGAAGCGCTGTCCACTCAGCTGTCAGGCCCACCAATGAACTGCCGGGTACCTAAGGTTAATTCTCAAGGCTTCATTCTGCAATTTTTCAAGCCTTCCAAGCTTTCTTTCAGGCAGTAAAGCAAGCAGAGGTACAGCATAATCCACTAAAGATCTGCAGTACCAAACAAGGAACATAATTTTAACAATTCTAACATTGGCACCATAGCCTGAGTGATAACCTGCAACAGCCTTGAGAGCGCTGAGCCTCTATACTGACGACAGAGTCTGATTATAACAGTACCAAACAGTGCAGGGACCTCAAGACCAAGGTATATGAATCTGTTTACGTAGTCAAATAGAATAAGTAAGTTTAACTTAGTTTATCATTGAGAAACGTATCTGTTAAAAAAAAAAGAAGGGCCATTATGCCTAAAAGTTTTTAAAAGCGTCCTAAAAGTTGTCGTTTGACAGCCATCGAGGTTCAGAATGAAGGTGGGGTAATAATGAGGAGAAAGCGCTCAGACAATACGACTATAGAGCACACATAAAAGGAATATGAGAACAGGGATCTGGGATGTGAAGACGGAGGGAAGGAACGGTAAACGTTCAAATTCTTCATCATTCTCAACACAAAGTTTCCTGAATAATAGATCATTGGGCGTTTTATGTACTGTTGTGCCTGCGTTTGATGATTACTTTTTTTTTTTTGAGATATATACAAGAGTTGTTACATTCTTATACAGCCACTAGTACGCGTAGCGTTTCGGGCAAGTCCTTAATCCTATGGTCCCTGGAATACGATCCCCTGCCGCGAAGAATCGTTTTTTCATCCAAGTACACATTTTACTGTTGTGTTAAACAGAGGCTACAGTTAAGGAATTGCGCCCAGTAAATCCTCCCCGGCCAGGATACGAACCCATGACATAGCGCTCGCGGAACGCCAGGCGAGTGTCTTACCACTACACCACGGAGACTATTAACTGTGCAGGCCGTCACTATGATTTTTGGCTATGAAATGTTGGCGATGAATAACGCAATGATCGGGCAAGATATTAGAAACAGCTTTTATCAAATAATCAGCAAAATCAAGAGAGTGACAAGTCTTTGAAGATACGCCATACAAACTCTTCTCTTGATTCTCTTTAGTTACACAAGTATATATTTGTAAGTTGAATCTCGTTTTCTCTGAAGACCTGCTCACCAACACGAAGCCCTGACTCATTTAATATATGTTTGTTATTTTTGTAAGGTAGGATCTATTTTTAACAAACCCATATTGTGTCGATTTTACAAGATTGTTCACTGAAAGATGGTGAAAGATTCCCTCACTTAGGATTCTCTCCATGAGCTTGCAGATGTGTGATGTCAAGCGGATTGGGCGGTAGTCCTCAGCTGAGCTCTTTCTGCCTTTTGTGAAAATAGGGATGACATCTGCATATTTCCAATCTAGCGGGACTCTCCTTGGTCCAGAAATTTTGTGAAAAGTAATTTCAGTGGCAGTCATAGTTCTTCTGTCAGTTCCTTTTTTTACTTTGGATTGGATTCCATTCACATCTGGGACATTCGGGTCATTTAGTTTGTCAATGTTCTTCCTGATTATGTTGCATGTTATGGATATATCATCAAATTCACTCTTAAAACACTCTTCATACATTTGTGTGTGTGTGATGGGAAGTCTTCTAACCTTTCTAGTGTGAACACTGATGTTAAATACTGATTTAGAGTGTTTGCTGCCCTTATATTGTTCATTATAATTTGGTTCGACTCTTCTTTTAGGGGTTCTACCGAGTCCTTTGTTTTCACAAAGAAATCACAATAGCGTGATGCATCAAATGAGCAAATCCACAAGGGCCGTGACGAGGATTCGAACCTACGTCCGAAAGCATCCCAGACGCTGCCTTAATCGACTGAGCTACGACATGGTAAAAGAGTTGAAACCAGAAGTTCTACTTCTGCTTTATATATATATATATATATATATATATATATATATATATATATATATATATATATATATATATATATATATATATATGCACAGACTACCCTATTCCAGTAGCTGAAGTTTATAACTTTTTAGACACTCAACCCACCAGGGGACTCGAACACTGGCCAACAAGGTGGCAGTTGCATGCTGTATCCACTACGCTATACTTCAAAGCCATAAGAGAGGTAGGAATTCTGGGGTATTTAACCAACCAGAATTCCAATCCTCTCCCAGGCGATGAGATAGTGTGGGACCTCGGATGCTCTTTCATCGGTTCCTGTTATATGGGAAAACTCAGTGCCAAATGCTTAATGCACAGACTACCCTATTCCAGTAGCTGAAGTTTATAACTTTTTAGACACTCAACCCACCAGGGGACTCGAACACTGGCCAACAAGGTGGCAGTTGCATGCTGTATCCACTACGCTATACTTCAAAGCCATAAGAGAGGTAGGAATTGCATAGGAATTGGTAGGAATTGTAGAGATGCATATATATATATATATATATATATATATATATATATATATATATATATATATATATAAAGCAGAAATGGTAACAACAACATACCGGAAACGTACAAAATCAGAGCACAAATCACCAAGAAAATTGAAGAGGGAAATACCACAAGTGCTATTAGAGTCCTCACCAGTGACGAGAAAATTGCTCCTCAAAACTCAGCCCCTGCAAAGCAAACACCTATCCAGAGCCCCTCAAGTTAAATCCTGTGGTTGGTGATGCTGCACAAGATCTTCTTATGGAACTCACAAGGTTCGTCAACACGTGCCTGGCTGGTGAGATACCTGAGATCATCAGGCCTCTCTTTTTTTGGTGCCTCCCTCTGTGCTCTCAAAAAGAAGGACGAAGGAATCAGGCCAATCGCTGTTGGCAACACTCTCCGACGCCTGATTGCCAAGGCTGCTACCAGGGTAGTCAGCCAGCAAGCGGCTGAATTGCTGAAACCAATCCAGCTAGGATTTGGAATCCCCCAAGGCTGTGAAGCGGCTGCCCATGCAGCACGAGCATACATCACCAACATTTCTGATGAAAAGGCCCTGCTCAAACTGGACTTTAAGAATGCCTTTAACATGGTCAGAAGAGATGCAGTACTTTGTGCCGTACATCGCCATTTCCGGCCCCTCTACCCGTTCATACTATCGTGCTACAGTGGTGAGTCAAAACTGCTCTTTGGCGAACATGAAATCAGATCATGTGAAGGTGTTCAGCAAGGGTGCTGAACAAACCTTGCTCCTTGGTGAACCTAAACTCTTGCTCCCCTTCGTTTCTGCTTAGTCTTAAAAGAAATCACCGAAAGCTTGTCCAGCGAGTTCAACATCTGGTTTTTGGATAATGGCACTATAGCTTGCACCATAGACCACCTCTTGGATGATACCAGGAAAATAAGGGAGCAAGAAGTAAGCCTGGGTCTTTTCCTGAACCCTTCTAAGTGTGAAGTAGTCTCCTCCAACCCAGACATCGTAGCTAGAATAAGGTCTGCCTTGCCTGGTGCCCATGTCATTAGGGCCGAGAACAGCACCCTCCTTGGAGCCCCACCTCTCGTGTCTAACGCCATTGAGGAGATCCTTGACAAGAAAATCGCAGACCTTAGTAGGATGGAAGACAGAATAGGTGACATCGATGCCCACGATGCTTTATATCTCCTCACCAAATGCCTATCCTTTCCGAGGCTAACCTACTTTCTGAGGTGCGCCCCATCTTACAACAGCCAAAAGCTTGAAGAGTATGACCTCTTATTGAAGACCATGCTGGAAAAGGTTGTTAACCTCTCCCTCAACGAATGTCAGTGGAAACAAGTCACTCTTCCTGTCTGGCCCGGTGGCTTGGGTGTCCACACCGCCACCCAAATTGCTGTCCCAGCCTTCCTGTCTACCTCGTCAGCATCAGATGACCTGGTTATGGAAATGTTACCTGACACCCTGAGTGATGTAGCGGGGATACAGGACCCCCCACTACAAGGAAGGGGGTGCCATGGCAGACCCATCACTCAGTCCAGCCATGCCGAAAGCCAAGAAACAATCCAGTTGGGACAGCCCCATTGTAGACAAAGAAGCCACAGCTTTGCTGGAGGCAGCAACAACCCCCAGTGATCGTGCACGCGTCACAGCTGTGCAGGCTCCCCATGCAGGGGACATCTTTTTGGGAGTCCCTATGTCTGCGACAGGCACACGTCTTGATCCGCAGGAGCTCCGTATTGCAGTCGCTCTCGGCCTTGCTGCCCCCTAGCCACACTGTTCATAGGTGTATTTGCGGTGAGGCAGATGCTGTCGAATATGGATTGCATGGCCTGCACTGAGGAAAATCTGGTGGTTGGCACACTAGACACGACGAAATCAATGACATCATTAAAAGAAGACCTGCCTCTGCTCAGTGTCCAGTGGAGAGAGAGCCCCACGACTTACTGAACAGTGACTCTGTTAGCTTTGCCGGCCGACCAGACGGAATCACACTGCGCCCGTGGAAGGGTGGCAGACGGTTGGTGTGGGACTATACTTGCGTATCCACCCTGGCAACCACATACATCAACCTCTCTGCCGGCACAGCAGGAGCCGCGGCGACACACAGAGAAAGACACATGTCAGCCAAGTACAGGCAATTAGATCATCGGTACAACTTCGTTCCAATAGGGTCTGAGACCCCAGGCCCATTGGGAGAGAGTGCAAGAAGGTTTCTTAAGGATCTTGGTTCCAAGCTCATTGACACTACAAGAGACCCTAGAGCGGCAAGTTTTCTCTTTAAGCGCCTCAGTGTCGCGATCCAGAGGGGGAATGCCCGCTGCATCCTCGGTTCCTGCCCGGCGGCGGAGGAGTTCGAGGAAATCTACAGCCTCTAGGAAGCGAACTATTTCTTTTGTCCTCTTAATGTTCGATTTTGATAAAATCAGATATGTAACTGTGTAACCTTGCATAATAAAGTGTACACCATAAAAATGGGGGGTGGTAGGAGAAGCGAACACTCATACGTATTCAGAGTTAAATGGCAAGTTTTTCTCTGAATTCTCTGTGTTCCATTCTCTGAGGCTGAGGCTATATATATATATATAATATATATATATATATATATATATATATATATATATATATATATATATATATATATATATATATATATATATATATATATATATATATTGGTGTATACTGGCAGCAGGTTTTCTTTCAAACATGTTTCATTGAATATGACCGCATATTCTGTATTTATTATTTTCTGGTTTAGGGCTTCTATCCCTCTAACTATTTTCTTAGCATCAGGGCTTAATTGAAATAGGAGTTCTCCAAAACTCATTTTCGTACTTTTAAGGTGAAGAAAAGAAGTGATTTACTATAGAGTGTATTACACTTATTTGTATAATTTGCACGACGTTTCGAACCTCCATGGTTCATTCTCAAGTGAACAGATCTTACAATACTAGTTGATTTTATACCCGCATTAGGTCAGGTGATAATACAATGAAGGTGAAAACACGGGGGGATACATAAGGGATAAACATAGGGGCTGCAGAAGGCTTATTGGCCCATACGAGGCATCTCCTATTTAAACACAAAGATTAATCCAGTGTAATTGGCCTGTTATGTTGGACATTGTCTTCTGTGTTGGCATCGATATGTTCTTGTCTTGTCCTTACTCTCATGGTGGGTAGAGTAAATAGTTCCGTGATTTGGGTGTTCATGGTAGGTCGCTCTATTCTTATGAATAGAGCGACCTACCATGAACACCCAAATCACGGAACTATTTACTCTACCCACCATGAGAGTAAGGACAAGAACATATCGATGCCAACACATCAACGAATATATATATATATATATATATATATATATATATATATATATATATATATATATATATATATATATGTCGTACCTAGTAGCCAGAATGCACTTCTCAGCCTACTATGCAAGGCCCAATTTGCCTAATAAGCCAAGTTTTCATGAATTAATAGTTTTTCGACTACCTAACCTACCTAACCTAACATAACCTAATTTTTTCGGCTACCTAACCTAACCTAACCTATAAAGATAGGTTAGGTTAGGTTAGGTAGGGTTAGTTAGGTTCGGTCATATATCTACGTTAATTTTAACTCCAATAAAAAAAAATTGACCTCTTACATAATGATATGGGTAGCTTTATCATTTCTTAAGAAAAAATTAGAGAAAATATATTAATTCAGGAAAACGTGGCTTATTAGGCAAATTGGGCCTTGCATAGTAGGCCTAGAAGTAAGTTGTGGCTACTAGGTACGACATACATATATATACACATATATATATATATATATATATATATATATATATATATATATATATATATATATATATATATATATATATATATATTTGTTAAATATGACCGAAAAAGTAAAATGAATAATACTAACACGAATTTTCTCAATATTTCTTATGTTTCTTTTTACTGTTAATGGTAATTGAAAAATCCATTCTCCAAAATTCATTTTAATTTCTAGTCTGACGCGACACTTGAACACGTTTCATAATAACTTATTACATTTTCAAGACTTTACTTTACACACACACAACTATAACCTGCAAACACTAAACTGAGTTTTACTATGCTAATAATTAAACAGTTTTTGTCTTGTATACTCGCATTTAGGTGAGGTGATATGTTACAACAGTTTTGGATGAGGTGAACAAACTTTCAACACAAGACAGAACAAGGTTCAATGGGTATAGATGAAAGGAAGGAATGGAAGTAACTACAAAGGGCCTATTGGCCCATATTTCCTCTTGATGCTTCTATATTGGTACGTAATCTTGAAGTGGGTAGAATATAGTTGTGCATTAATTGGCTGTTGATTGATGGTGTTGACTTTTTGATGTGTAGTGCCTTGCAAATGTCAAGCCGCCTGCTATCGCTGTATCTATCGATGATTTCTGTGTTGTTTGTTAAGACTTCTCTGGTGATGGTCTGGTTGTGGGAAGAGATTATATGTTCCTTAATGGAGCCCTGTTGCTTATGCTTTGTTAATCGCCTGGAAAGAGAGGATGTTGTCTTGCCTATATACTGAGTTCTTTGGGGCTTACAGTCCCTAAGTGGGCATTTAAAGGCATAGACGACGTTGGTCTCTTTGAAGGCGTTCTTCTTTGTGTCTGGAGAGTTTTTCCTTAGTAGGTTGGCCGTTTTTTTGGTTTTATAGTAAATCGTCAGTTGTATCTTCTGATTTTTGTTTGTAGGGATAACGTTCCTATTAACAATATCTTTCAGGACCCTTTCCTCCGTTCTATGAAAGAAAAAAGAAGAAAAGAAAAAGTTCCTAATAAGTGGAAAATTTCCACTTATTAGGAACTAGGAAACTTTTCCTAAAGTTTCCTAGTTTTTAAAAAAAGTTTTAAAAAAGTTTGTTTTTAAAAAAGTTTCCACTAGGAAACTTTTCCTAGTGGAAAAGAAGTTCCTGTAAAATAGTCTAATAGGGGGTACAGGTGTTGTGTTAGTTGTCTCTTCAGAGGTTGCATGGCGTTTCACCTTCCTTCTTATGATGTCTTCAACGAAACCATTGGAGAAGCCATTGTTGACTAGGATCTGCCTTAACCTACAGAGTTCTTCATCGACTTGCTTCCATCCTGAGCTGTGGCTGAGAGTACGGTCGACATAAGCGTTAACAACATTCCTCTTGTACCTGTCTGGGCAGTCACTGTTGGCATTGAGGCACATTCCTATGTTTGTTTCCTTTGTGTAGACTGCAGTGTGGAAACCTCCGCTCATTTCCATGACTGTTACATCTAGAAAGGGTAGCTTCCCATCATTCTCCGTCTCGTAAGTGAAACACAACACACAATTCTGCTCAAATGCCTCCTTCAGCTCCTGCAGACGTCTGACATCAGGTACCTGTGTAAAAATGTCGTCAACATACCTGCAGTATATGGCCGGTTTCAAATTCATGTCAACTAAGACCTTCTGTTCGATGGTAGCCATGTAGAAGTTCGCAAACAGGACACCTAGGGGAGAACCCATGGCGACCCCATCTACTTGCTTATACATGTGCCCATCTGAGCTCAAGATGGGGTGCCTCCTTAGTACAAGCTTGGAGTAGTTTCCTTACAATGTTTTCTGGTATGTCAAGAGGAGTACTTTATAATATATATATATATATATATATATATATATATATATATATATATATATATATATATATATATATATATATATATATATATATATATATATATATATATATATATATATATATATATATATATATATATATATATATATATATATATATATATATATATATATATATATTGTGACGAGAAATGTAGGTGTTAACGCAGTCTTCTCTATGGCTGGTGTAAATGCCAATCACAAAAAAAAAGAGAAACAAAAATGCTGACTGCTTGGCAGTTGTCTCCTGTGGTAAAGTGAAAGGGAAAAACACGCAAAACAAATCTTATAAATAATGAACTTTTTACTTTAAACAAATATAAACAAAATAAAGATAATCCCTTGGCTATGTACAGTGCGGATCAAAATTATATACAAAGACAAAACACAATATAAAATAAAATAATGATTACATTACTCTACAATAAGCAAGACAAAAATTAGTTTAATGTGTTGAGAATAGTGGGCTGGCTGAAACCTCTACTAATATTCAGGACGTATGCTTAGATAGAAGCGTCAGCTCGAGAGCACAAGAATATTCTGAGGCCAACTGCTCGCGCCAGACTATATATAGACGATGCAGATGGCGCTGGAGTCGCGTGAAGTCGCTGATTCACTAATGGGGAGAATGTTGGTTTGAAGTGGTCGTTTGGTGATCGACGAGGTGGTGCTCCGACAGTGAGGGAGAGAGGGGGGGGTGAGGAGAGTGAGAGTAGGGTAGTGTACCCCCTGTAGAGACGTCTGTTATTCCACTTATATATTATTCTTGAATGTGGTATCATGATGTTGCAGAAGTATAGAAGTAACGCGATGTAGGAAGGAGCAGGCTAAATCTCTCTTGCAAGAGATTACTGTCACAATATATGCATATATATATATAGATGCTGGATGCCCAGCTGAAAGAGAGCCCCGTTACCTAACGCCCCGTAACTCTGATGCTCTTATTGGTCGCCCGGATCACAGTCACAGTGAACCCCTGGAAAAATGGCAAGCAGTTGGTATGGGACTACACGTGCGTATCAACCCTGGCTAACACCTACATTAACCTCAGTGTTGCACAACCAGGTGGCGCTGCCACCCACAGGGAAGCAGCCAAATCCCGTAAGTATAGAGAACTGGATCACCACAACAATTTTGTCCCCATTGCTTCTGAGACACTCGGCGCCTGGGGTAAAAGTGCTACCAGTTTTTCGAAGGAACTGGGTTCTACGCTCATTGAAACAACAAGGGACCCTAGAGCTGCCAGCTTTCTTTTCCAGCGCCTCAGCGTGGCGATACAGAGGGGACATGCGCACTGCATCCAGGGTTCCTGCCCGCCATCTGAGGAGCTGGAGGAACTCGACAACCTATGATAACCATCTTTGTAACCTATATGTAACTCCTTTTTTGTAACAAGGTTCAAATAAAGCAAATATATATGTGTACATACAAAAGAATGGGGGTGGTAGGAGAAGATAATATTGGTGTTCAGTGAGAGACCACAAGGTCTCCTCTGAATACTTTTTATTTTCTTCTCCGAGGCTATGGGTCCCCACATTGGCACCAGAGGTGGTACCCTCACAAATTAAAAAAAAAAAAAAAAAAAAAAAATATATACATATATATATATATATATATATATATATATATATATATATATATATATATATATATATATATATATATATATATATATATATATTTAAATAACAATGATAAGAAAAAAAAGTGTAAAAAATTCAGAAATTATTGCACATATCTACCATATCAGCATCATGACCGCGCAGCACATCGATAAATAAAAAGACGTAAAAGCTATGATTCACTAGCCATTGAAATTTAATCAGCAAGTATAGATGCTGAGGAAACTCAGGAAACCAAACATTGGAGAAAAAATATATGAACCTTTTGTCTTTAGTGAATAGAGAGTAGTCATTCAACTTCACTTATGCACTCCCATCTGGAGTAACGTATCCATGCATAGAGACCTCACCTTCAAAAATACATTGTTTTGGAGTAAATGATAGCCTCAAGCCTATCACCATTACAAACCAGACACAACAGGGCTGATCCCATCGAGACTATAAATTAAATAAATAAATACAAAAATTGTTATATGAATTCAGTCCCCAATTTCCAGCTCAACCAACGTTGATAGGTCTCTGTTGAGGCAACTAGAGATGGTTTCCTGCAAGCCATTTCTAGTATACATCCCATTATACTCTCTTAGCTCTTACCCTCTTACAGTAAATCTACCATCGTCCCCTATCTATAGTGCACACCTGCCAGCCCTCACCATCACCGTACCCACCATCACCGTACCCCCCATCACCGTACCCACCATCACCGTACCCCCCATCACCGTACTCACCGCTACCAGCGCGACATCATAATCCATTACCACCCATTTATCACCTGTGAGGCGCCGCCGGCTTTCAGCGGCTTAAAACGATTGGATTCAGGTGAGAGCGTGACAGCTCCCCTACTTTACCCTCGTCATCACGGCTGCATGGTAGTGCTTGCGCCATGGGTGCTGCGAGGAGCTCAAATTCCCGCAAGCAGTTTACTAGTGCAAGCAGGCACAAGCTGTAGCTCGGTTTGAGCGCGCTCCACTCTACGATTCAGCTTAAGATGGTACCAAGAGAAAATCGGTGCGACGACAATGTTTGGCCAGTCCCGGCACCCCTCCAGCAGACACGGCAAGGTTCATACGCTGCCCAGAAGACACTGCAAGGTTCAGACGCTGCCCAGAAGACACTGCAAGGTTCAGACGCTGCCCAGCAGACACGACAAGGTTCAGACACTGCCCAGCAGACACTTCAAGGTTCAGACACTGCCCAGCAGACACGACAAGGTTCATACGCTGCCCAGCAGACACTTCAAGGTTCAGACGCTGCCCAGCAGACACGACAAGGTTCAGACACTGCCCAGCAGACACTTCAAGGTTCAGACACTGCCCAGCAGACACGACAAAGTTCGTATGCTGCCCAGCAGACACGGCAAGGTTCAGACGCTGCTCAGCAGACACGGCAAGGTTCAGACGCTGCCCAGGAAACACGGCAAGGTTCAGACGCTGGCCAGCAGACACGGGTAAGGTTCAGACGCTGTCCTGCAGACACGGCAAGGTTCAGACGCTGTCCTGCAGACACGGCAAGGTTCAGACGCTGTCCTGCAGACACGGCAAGGTTCAGACGCTGCCCAGGAAACACGACAAGGTTCAGACGCTGTCCTGCAGACACGGCAAGGTTCAGACGCTGCCCAGGAAACACGGCAAAGTTCAGACGCTGGCCAGTAGACACGGCAAGGTTCAGACGCTGCCCAGGAAACACGGCAAGGTTCAGACGCTGGCCAGCAGACACGGGTAAGGTTCAGACGCTGGCCAGTAGACACGGCAAGGTTCAGACGCTGCCCAGGAAACACGGCAAGGTTCAGACGCTGTCCTGCAGACACGGCAAGGTTCAGACGCTGCCCAGGAAACACGGCAAAGTTCAGACGCTGGCCAGTAGACACGGCAAGGTTCAGACGCTGCCCAGGAAACACGGCAAGGTTCAGACGCTGGCCAGCAGACACGGGTAAGGTTCAGACGCTGGCCAGTAGACACGGCAAGGTTCAGACGCTGCCCAGGAAACACGGCAAAGTTCAGACGCTGGCCAGTAGACACGGCAAGGTTCAGACGCTGCCAACACCCCAGAGCAGAAGACCAGACAACTTATATATTGTATTTGCTACATGTGCGTTATACAAACTTAATTCTCAGTGTTTGACGTCTTCAAAAGCTCTCAAGACTTTCTCGTCATTTTCCGAAGCTTACACTTAATCCAAGTGACATCTCAGAAGCTTCTACTTAAACCTATTTACGTGTTCTAAAATTTGGCACTAGTTATCAGTTCTTAAGTTTGCTCCTATACCTATTGGAGATTTCTTAAGCTTGCACTTAAACCTTCAGACATAATATTAAGTTATAATTTAAACGTTTTGACGTAATTTTATGCACACACTTAAACCCATTGACGTATTGTTAAGTCCGCCCTTAAATTATGGTCGTAACCTTAAGTCTGCTCTCAAGCCTGCTAACATATGATCCAAAAGTTCGCTTACATTACTATATGAATAGTTATAGCCAGCAAGTTATTAGGAAGGTTTCTGTCAGTCTGAAGGCTGAGTCAGTCTGACTAATAGCTTACGAATACTGTTGTTCGAATCACTAGTGTGGTAGAGGACGATATGAGCGTTTCCTGTTCGTTCAATGTTTTATTTTATTGGGTGAGAGGAGAGGTGTTCAGTCTATCGACTCGCCGGTGAATGACCTGTAGAACTTTATAGTATTTTACCCGATGAGCTTCCAGAGCTGTGTTTAAGACCTGTAAATGGGTTTTGCTCCCATTAGCCTCGTTTTATCCCTCGAGTTACTGTGAACAGGAATCCTTGTCCTTCCTGGGAGTTTATACAGTAAATAGGGTATATATATATATATATATATATATATATATATATATATATATATATATATATATATATATATATATATATATATATGTCGTACCTAGTAGCCAGAACGCACTTCTCTGCCTACTATGCAAGGCCCGATTTGCCTAATAAGCCAAGTTTTCATGAATTAATTGTTTTTCGATAACCTAACCTAACCTAACTTTTTCGTCTACATAACCTAACCTATGAAGATAGGTTAAGTTAGGTTAGGTAGGGTTGTATAGGTTCGGTCATATATCTACGTTAATTTTAACTCCAATAAAAAAAAATTAACCTCATTCATAATGAAATGAGTAGCTTTATCATTTCATAAGAAAAAAATTAGAGAAAATATATAAATTCATTAAAACTTGGCTTATAAGGCAAATCGGGCCTTGCATAGTAGGCTGAGAAGTGCGTTCTGGCTACTAGGTACGACATATATAATATATATATATATATATATGTCGTACCTAGTAGCCAGAACGCACTTCTCAGCCTACTATGCAAGGCCCAATTTGCCTAATAAGCCAAGTTTTCATGAATTAATTGTTTTTCGACTACCTAACCTACCTAACCTAACCTAACCTAACTTTTTCGGCTACCTAACCTAACCTAACCTATAAAGATAGGTTAGGTTAGGTTAGGTAGGGTTGGTTAGGTTCGGTCATATATCTACGTTAATTTTAACTCCAATAAAAAAAATTGACCTCATACATAATGAAATGGGTAGCTTTATCATTTCATAAGAAAAAGTTTTGAGAAAATATATTAATTCATGAAAACTTGGCTTATTAGGCAAATCGGGCCTTGCATTGTAGGCTGAAAAGTGAGTTCTGGCTACTAGGTACGACATATATATATATATATATATATATATATATATATATATATATATATATATATATATATATATATATATATATATATATATATATATACATTTGTGCTTTATTATGCATTTGATGGTTACAAGATATACATGGGTTGATACAAAAATAATAATGCAAAAAGGTGCTTAAAGGTTATGGATCTCTTGAAAAACACAACAATGGGAAACATTGATGAATGTCACAGACGGGTTCTGTGTATATATATATATATATATATATATATATATATATATATATATATATATATATATATATATATATATATATATGTATATATATATATATATATATATATATATATATATATATATATATATATATATATATATATGCGAACAAGCCTGAATGGTCCCCAGGACATATGCAACTGAAAACTCACACCCCAGAAGTGACTCGAACCCATACTCCCAGAAGCAACGCATCTGGTATGTACAAGACGCCTTAATCCACTTGACCATCACGACCGGACATAATGAGGTGATAGCCGAGGCTATTTGAACCACCCCACCGCCGGCACTCGGATAGTTATCTTGGGCATAGCATTTTACCAAATCACCTCATTCTTTGGGGCAACACGTGAGGAACACAAATGCGAACAAGCCTGAATGGTCCCCAGGACATATGCAACTGAAAACTCACACCCCAGAAGTGACTCGAACCCATACTCCCAGAAGCAACGCATCTGGTATGTACAAGACGCCTTAATCCACTTGACCATCACGAATAATAATCCACCATATATATATATATATATATATATATATATATATATATATATATATATATATATATATATATATATATATATATATATATATATATATATATATATATATATATATATATATATATATATATATATATATATATATATATATATATATATATATATATATATATATATATATATATATATATATATATATATATATATATATATATATATATATATATATATATATATATATATACCAAGGACACCTTACAAGCAGAACTTGTTGCAGAAGGAGGAAAGAATCGAGACCACTACAGAAGCACCATACTGTCCCCCGAGCTCAAAGCGGCAGCTAAGGGCCTTCGTGAGAACAAGGAGATATTCGTCAGGAGAGGTGACAAGTCGCCAATATACGTCATTCTTAAAAAAGACGAATATTTGACGAAAATGAACCTCATACTCTCTGACCAAACTAAATTCCAAAGGGTAACGAAGGACACTAAAACCGAAATGAAAGCAAAGGTCAACAAATTGATCGAAACTGTGAACGCCAAGAAATCTGGACTCCACCTGCCAAAGATTATTGGGGAATACAAACCTGGATACGCGTATGGAAATGTCAAGACCCACAAGCCTGGAAACCCACTTTGGCCAATCATCAGCCAGATACCCACACCCACGTACAGACTGGCGAAGCGACTCAACGACTTGCTGACTTCTTATGTTCCTTGCACCTTCAACCTAAAGTCTCCAAAGGAATTTGTTGACTTACTGCGGGGAACACGGGGCACAGGGATAAGAGCCTCGTTGGACGTAGAATCGCTGTTTACCAACGTACCTGTGGATGAAACAATCGGGATGATAGCGGACAGAGTGTATCATGATCCGGCCTGTACTCCTCTTGACATACCAGAAAACATTCTAAGAAAACTACTCCAAGCTTGTGCTAAAGAGGCACCCTTCTTGAGCCCGGATGGGCCCATGTATAAGCATGTAGATGGGGTCGCCATGGGTTCTTCCCTAGGTGTCCTGTTTGTGAACTTCTACATGGGTACCATCGAACAAAAGGTCTTAGTCGACATGAACTTGAAACCGGCCATATACTGCAGGTATGTTGACGACATTTTTACACAGGTACCTGATGTCAGACATCTGCAGGAGCTGAAGGAGGCATTTGAGCGGAATTCTGTGTTGCGTTTCACTTACGAGATGTAGAAGGATGGGAAGCTGCCCTTTCTAGATGTAACAGTCATGGAAAGGAGCGGAGGTTTCCACACTGCAGTCTACATTAAGGAAACAAACATAGGAATGTGCCTCAATGCCAACAGTGACTGCCCAGACAGGTACAAGAGGAGTGTTGTTAACGCTTATGTCGACCGTGCCCTCAGCCACAGCTCAGGATGGAAGCAAGTCGATGAAGAACTCTGTAGGGTAAGGCAGGTCCTATTCAACAACGGCTTCTTCAATTGTTTCGTTGAAGACATCATAAGAAGGAAGGTGAAACGCCATGCAACCTCTGAAGAGACAGCTAACACAACACCTGTACCCCCTATTAGACTATTTTACAGGAACTTCTTTTCCACAGCTCATAAAACGGAGGAAAGGGTCCTGAAAGATATTGTTAATAGAAACGTTATCCCTACAGACAAAAATCAGGAGATACAATTAACGATTTACTATAAAACAAAAAACACGGCCAACCTACTCATGAGAAATTCTCCAGACACAAAGCAGAACGCTTTAAAAGAGACCAACGTCGTCTATACCTTCAAATGCCCACTTGGGGACTTTAAGCCTCAAAGAACTCAGTATACAGGCAAAACAACAACATCTCTTTCCAGGCGATTAACGATGCATAAGCAACAGGGCTCCATTAAGGAACATATAATCTCTTCCTACAACCAGACCATCACCAGAGAAGTCTTAACAAAAAACACGGAAATCATCGATAGATACAGCGATAGCAGGCGGCTTGATATCTGCGAGGCACTACACATTTAGAAGTCAACACCAGCAATCAACAGCCAATTAATGCACAACTATATTCTACCCACTTCAAGACTCCGCACCAATATAGAAGCATCAAAAAATATGGGCCAATTGGCCTTTTGCATTTACTTCCATTCTTCCCCTTTAAATTTACCCAATATTTCCCAATATTTCTTGTTCTATCTTGTGTTGAAAGTTTGTCCAAAACTGTTGTAGCATATTACATCACCTAAATGCAGGTATATAAAATTATAAGCCGTTTGAATTATAGCATAGTAGAACTCTGGTTTAGTTTTTGCAGGTTATAGTTGTGTGTGTGTGTGTAAACTAAAGTCTTTGAAAGTTTAATAAGTTGTTACGAAACGCGTTCAAGTGTCGCGTCAGACTAGAAATAAAAATGAATTTTGGAGAATTGATTTTTCAGTTACCATCGACAGTGAAAAGAAATATAAGAAATATTGAGAAAATTCGTGTTAGAATTATTAATCTTATTTTTTCGGTCATATTTAATAATTATATATATATATATATATATATATATATATATATATATATATATATATATATATATATATATATATATATATATATATATATATATATATATATATATATATAATATATATATAGTTTTGATACTTTAGAAAGCTAATTTGTGGGTGGAACAATGTGATGTTGACTGATTGTTTGAGGGCCGAAGCTCGAATAAGCAAGACGAGTACAATATCGGGACGAACCACTGCTCTTCCATTTGATTGGCTACAGAGCACATACTTGGCTCCAGGTATTTGTTGAGATGATGTGCTCGAATAAGCACTCCTCAAGCCCCTTCCGATATTTTGCTATTGATATCTCGTCCGAAGGACCAAATCAATACTCTTGTGTAATGACAACTTCAAGAAAATATTACAGGAGGCTGTGGCGATATGTGCAAGCAGAGTGTCTTCAGGCAGATAAAGGCATTAGTGCTACATGTGTCATCCAACTCCCGGTCAGTTGTGTGGTTGGCCACGTAGACGTGTGTGAGAGAGAGACCACTGAGTTGGTCTCGAAATGAGCCTGTCACGTCATGTACAAGGCCTGTGCCCCCTCACCGGTCCTATGATCCATCATAGCCAATGAGAGGTGACCTGCGATATGTCAGCAATCAACGATCCCGTATATATATCTATTCCAAGAATTTTCACTTACATGTTCTGAAGTTGTAGTTATAGCAATCCTCCCCCCCCCTTCCCCCCGCCCACTGTGCTCTTTGCTCTACTTGGCGTCATCATCTATGAGAGAGCCAAATCACTTGTTTGGTAGTGGTGATCTTGATGATCGAACTACACACCAGAAGGCGAAGAGACGACAACGTTTCGGTCCGTCAATGACCATTACCACAATGTACTTGATAATGGTCCTGGACGGACCGAAGCGTTGTCGCTTCACCATCTTCTGGTGTGTGGTTTGGTCATCATATCTTTCATTTGGTCATAATATACATTCATTCTTATCAGGCCAAGCACAATACTTGCAAAATGTTATATGAATTGAACAGTATAATTACTCATCATTGATAATAGTTCCTCATCTATTTGTTAATAACTACTCAGTAATTATGAGTAATCATTAGATGAGTAGTTACTAATTACTCAGTATAATTACTCATCTTATACAGTGTAACTCCACCAATGTAAGTGTTACTAATGTGACAACCAAAAGAACAGATGGTTCTTTCGTGATGGTTTTGCATTGATGGATCAACCCGTCCTCCTAATAGAACGTCGCATTTTGAAGTATACATTAGTCAAAAATCGTCTTACTCGAAAATGGTAGCGGCTCGCTAGATTGATGTACAGTCCCGCTTTCTGTTGTGGGGTCCTCTGGTAGGTTAGGATAAGGGCACTTTAGTACGGCGTTTCTTGATGTTGGAAAACCTTAGGGGGACGGGCTGGCTAGACATAGGCCTTGAAAATACAATTTTGACTTGGCCTGTATTTGTGCATTGGCGTTGCAGAATTATATATAATCAGTTTTCCAACAAGGCTCTGCGATAAACAGAAAAATTTTATTTAAGAGTAATATAACCAAATTCTAATTAGTTTAAAAGAGTGCTTAGAGCCATCTACCCTCAGCTAGACGTGACCCAGAGTGTACACCAACTTATAAGGAAAAACCCGCCCCACAAAATTAAATAAGAGGAAAGTGACTACTGTTACGGCCCTCTCGGGACGCAACGGGGTTCTTACTCTGATGTTGTTAGAGGAAGAATATATATCCGACCCCAAGCCAGTAGAGGCTTTCAAGGGATGCGATCCGTGACGCAAGTAACTTAAAGGGTGAAGGGAAAGAAAGTTAAGAACTTAATATAATATAATGTCCGCCACCAATAAATAATATATAAAAAGGTTACACAGGGGGAGGGGTATTAACACTATACAAGGGGATTAAACTGTAGTCTTCTGCTGGAGACTGGATCCTCGCTCTCTCTCGGTGCTGATTCCTCGGTGCTTTCTTCGTGGCCTCACAACGTGTCCTCTGAGAATGCCGAGCCTACCCTGGCTACTGGTCAGCCAAAACACAGGTCCACTGGGGGCACCGCCGTGGAGGCCGTCAACCACAAATCCAGCCGGTCTGCTGGCAGGTTCTGGACCCGCAACGCTGGTCAGGCCACTCCACGGACGATATTAGGGTAAACACCCTAGACAGGAGTCTCGTGTGATATCACCAATCACCCTCCTGTCCTCAATACCCCAGTGGATAATCGTCTCCAACAGTCGGTCCCGGGTAATCCTTTTACTGCCACTCCACTGGCAGGCTAACACACCACAGTGTTCTTCCGGGGGGACGACTTCACAACGGCTGCAACAAGGTACAAGGTATGGAGACTGGCTGCCTCGGGTAGACTGACTCCACTTCCATCACAGCAGTCCCAGGTCGACTCTGTAAGCAGACACGTCATCACTAACTGGGACACACTAAGGCACCTCACTTACAGGCTCAGACACAAACGCCCGACACATCCACTTCATAGATGGCGTTGTAGTCTGAGCACCACCTCACCAGAGGTCAGCAGCGGCGGTGTAGAGTGCTGAACGGGACTGGAAACTGGCCCTTGTGGCCAGTACACGCCATCCTCACCAGGTGTCGTCGTCCGATTGGAGGGGGTTTCGGGAGCTGACCCACAGATGGCGCGGTGGTCACTGCTCCGTGCTCGGACGCTGGATCCGGGTTCGTAACAACTACTTATCGATCTTTCCTGGACTTCATTCTGAAGTCATCAGGGAGCTTAACACTGTGTTAAAAGTCTATCTGTTATCGACGATTATTATTATCCAGTCATTTTATAAATACCGTATATTTTGTGTTGATGCTCATCTGATGATGTTTGCAATTTCAGCAACAAGTAAGTTTAATGCAGAAACGGGTAAGTGTAACTAATTGTAAGTTTACTTTCAAGTGATTACACACCGGATCCTAGAGTGCCCGGTGTAAAAACCTGCTCCTGTATGGAGAACCGGATAACTGGTGTTACAATCTATCTATTAGACTGTGGACCTTCACTCAGGAGATCGCTGTGCTTCTTAAAAAACTGAGGACGCACAGAGTCTTACCACAATCAGGACTCACGTTTCATTCATTCCAGATATAGAGAATAGAATATTCTTTGTCTCCAGTGGCACTGAATATAATTCCAGATATTCTGGAATGATATTCTGTGCCACAGGAGACAACTGACAGCACGAGAGCACCACCACCATGCTAGTTCTGCCCGATTCGCACCTCACAAAAGCCTCAACAAAAGGCTATATGAGCACCACCTTGGCGGAAAAGCCTCTGGGTTAACTGGAGTGGCGGGTTAGGTGATGTGTGCGTCTGTCCATTACGGAGATGAGAAATTGTAGAACGCTTATTGGAAGGCAGCCACCCCCCGTGGCTGCCTTTTATTACCACACCTTTAACGCAGCAGCAGTTGCTCCTTTATGGCTCTTACTGGCAGGCTACCGTCCTGCGCTGCCTTTCAATATCTTATCATGCATGCAGCCACTCTCCCTTCTAATGACGAAATGGTTAGATTAAGCTGGTGGCATGATTCACTTCTTCCCACCAGCTTAATTTAATGGACACATACAGACATTTAAAGTATTTAAAGAACACACACATGACTTCTGAGGAAGCGATGGTGGTAGAAAGCAGCCTTTGAGGTAATAATGGGGTCAGCCAGCCTTTGAGATAGTTATGAAGACTCTGATCAACCCTTCCTCCTTCCTTACTTCCTCTCTCTTCCAGCGGGTGATTGACCATACTCTCAGTCTTTGAGTTTCTTCTCGTTGCTGTTGTAACAAGTTTGAGCCTCTCTCTCTTGATGCTGGGCCTTTAGCAAAGGGAGCAGCATAATGCTGCATCTTTTTCATCGCATAAGCTGCCTCTCGCTCTTCACGCTGAATCTATGTCTCTCTCTACTTCTCCATGCTGAAGCTGTGCCTCCCGCTCTTCACGCTGAAGCTGTGCCTCTCACTCTTCACGCTGAAGCTGTGCCTCTCACTCTTCATGCTGAAGCTGTGCCTCTCACTCTTCATGCTGAAGCTGTGCCTCTCACTCTTCAAGCTGAAGCTGTGCCTCTCACTCTTCAAGCTGAAGCTGTGCCTCTCACTCTTCAAGCTGAAGCTGTGCCTCTCACTCTTCAAGCTGAAGCTGTGCCTCTCACTCTTCACGCTGAAGCTGTGCCTCTCACTCTTCACGCTGAAGCTGTGCCTCTCACTCTTCAGGCTGAAGCTGTGCCTCTCACTCTTCACGCTGAAGCTGCGGCCCTCACTCTTCACGCTGAAGCTGTGCCTCTCACTCTTCACGCTGAAGCTGTGCCTCTCACTCTTCAAGCTGAAGCTGTGCCTCTCACTCTTCAAGCTGAAGCTGTGCCTCTCACTCTTCAAGCTGAAGCTGTGCCTCTCACTCTTCACGCTGAAGCTGTGCCTCTCACTCTTCACGCTGAAGCTATGGCCCTCACTCTTCACACTGAAGCTGTGCCTCTCACTCTTCAAGCTGAAGCTGTGCCTCTCACTCTTCAAGCTGAAGCTGTGGCTCTCACTCTTCACGCTGAAGCTGTGGCCCTCACTCTTCACGCTGAAGCTGTGCCTCTCACTCTTCACGCTGAAGCTGTGCCTCTCACTCTTCACACTGAAGCTGGGCCTCTCACTCTTCACGCTGACCGAGTAGCGAGTAGTGGTTGGCAACACACGCGGTCATTGACGGGTAGACGGGTATTTCTATACGTAAACTTAAAGCTATACCAATCAGGCGGTTTGCAAGGTTATTATAACTAACCTGTCATACGACGGTCTAAACCCAGCTCACATTCCCTATTGGTGGGTATGAGCCGAGTTAAGGCGAATCCGCGAATGGTTCATTAAATCAGCTATGTTTCATTGATCTGTAAACCCACTTACTTGGATAACTGTGGTAATTCTAGAGCTAACGGCCAATAAATCAACTGCTTCTAATTACTAACTTACTATCCCCCCCCCCCCTTGTGTGTGTCTTGTAAGTAAGTAAGTAGTAGTCTTTTTTTCAAGGATGCGAGTCTTATTTTCCTTGGCGTCACCCCTTTTATATAGGAACCATCGGACATGCATGGCCGTTCTTACTTGGTGGAGCGACTTGTTTGGTTAAAAATTGTGTTTTTTACATAAAAAATGTGTAAAAAACATTTTTACACAAGCATACACATTTTTACACAAGCATACACATTACACATTTTTATCACAGGCATACCCAAAATGGCCCACTAGATACTCAGATTAGTCGGCGAAGCTTCAGCGTCCAGGCAAGCTCGGCATCTCAGCCATTTAAAGTTTGATCCGTCAGTGGTCTCACCCAGAGACCACTGACGGATCCTAGCTCGCCTTGTGAGGCACAAAGCGCCGCTTTCGGCGCTCCACCTTATTTGATCCTTGATTATGATCAGCGTCGTCGTCGCTTGGTACACGCGGGAGTCAATGACATGACGCACTAGGTGGAGGCTACCGGGTTAATTTCCTACTAACAACTGTTGTAGTGATATATAACCCCACAAAACCAATATGGCAGCACCGCTATAATCTATACAATGATCACTGATGCACTTTCCAGCTTTCACTATCACTGATGACAATGATATTTCTAAATCACAAATGTCAGACTGACTTCAGTCCTCGTCTTACTGAACACACATCTTTGTGTGTTTAAGTCTGTTTAATATTATTATCTATATAACCTGAAACATTATTCTGGAAGTTCACATATAATGAATAAGCAGATGACAAGTTAACTCAACGGTGGAGAATATATTAGGATGATGATAATTGTTGGCAAAAAAATATCTATCTACATCTGGCTGTTATGAGCTCCTTGGATAGACTGTGCTGGCCGGGTATGTTGAGGCCTCATAGCACCCATGGTTAGGACTACGAATCTGACCAATGGGAAGGCAGGAGAAATATTCGCTTAAATACCATAAGTCTATGCAAATCTGATGTGAGGTGTGACATTATGAAGACATCACTACTCGCAGCCTCGACTGTAGCAACTGATTTGAGGTTCGCTCCTTTATCTAACCTTCAACCTACGGTTGCAATTGCACAGGTTGCAGCTATAATATGCAGACAAATAGAAGCACAGGCAGCAGCACAGGCAAGCAAGAAGACACAGACAGCAACACATGCAGGCAAGAAGAGACACAGGCAGCAACACAAGCAGGCAAGAAGAGACACAGACAGCAACACAAGCAAGCAAGAAGAGACACAGGCAGCGACACAAGCAAGCAAGAAGACACAGACAGCGACACATGCAGGCAAGAAGACACAGACGGCGACACATGCAGGCAAGAAGACACAGGCAGCGACACAAGCAGGCAAGAAGAGACACAGGCAGCGACACATGCAGGCAAGAAGACACAGGCAGCGACTCAAGCAGGCAAGAAGAGACACAGGCAGCAACACAAGCAAGCAAGAAGAGACACAGGCAGCAACACAAGCAAGCAAGAAGAGACACAGGCAGCAACACAAGCAAGCAAGAAGAGACACAGGCAGCGACACAAGCAAGCAAGAAGAGACACAGACAGCGACACATGCAGGCAAGAAGACACAGACAGCGAAACAAGCAGGCAAGAGACACAGGCAGCAACACATGCAGGCAAGAAGAGACACAGGCAGCAACACATGCGGGCAAGAAGAGACACAGGCAGCAACACATGCAGGCAAGAAGAGACACAGGCAGCAACACAAGCAGGCAAGAAGAGACACAGGCAGCAACACAAGCAAGCAAGAAGAGACACAGGCAGCAACACATGCAGGCAAGAAGAGACACAGGCAGCGACACAAGCAAGCAAGAAGAGACACAGGCAGCAACACAAGCAGGCAAGAAGAGACACAGGCAGCAACACATGCAGGCAAGAAGACACAGACAGCGACACAAGCAGGCAAGAAGAGACACAGGCAGCAACACATGCAGGCAAGAAGAGACACAGGCAGCAACACAAGCAGGCAAGAAGAGACACAGGCAGCAACACAAGCAAGCAAGAAGAGACACAGGCAGCAACACATGCAGGCAAGAAGAGACACAGGCAGCAACACAAGCAAGCAAGAAGAGACACAGGCAGCAACACATGCGGGCAAGAAGAGACACAGGAACACTAACATGGGGGGGGGTGAAGGGGGTACAGAGGAAGACTCATGAAAGAAGGGGAAACAAAAATTTAAAGATAAAATGAAGTAAAAAGAAGTGAATAAGCTTAGTGGTTCGACCAATTATTTTTGTTATATATTTTTGGAAATTTATATGTTTAAGTATAAATTGTGGTCGTGATGTGGTAGTGTGTTGTTCCGGTCCTAAGTAACAAAGTAGCCAGTACCACGGAGCAACTTTGATCTACTTATAGCTACTATTTTCCACAATAAAATACATAGCCACTTTTTCATTGTGTAATCACTCATTTTTTGGTTATTAATTTTCCCGGAAGCCTATCAATGATGCAGACTATTCCTGATAAATTTAGATATGAGATTTATAAATAAATTACCAGAGCCCAGTAAATATATGCAACACGGAGTCCGGCCAGATCACAGGATCATCAACTGCACATTAGTGTTCACCGAGCTAATCTGTCCTCACACTTTATGTGTGATTAGCCGACCTCTCACGGTGTTCAAGTGAGATGAACAGGTGATAAACACCGCCGAAGAATATGTGATCAATCATCCTGTGATTCATATGTCAGGATGCGAGCTGCAGCGTGTAACAGCCTGGTTGACCATACCACAAGGGAAGGTGGCCTCGGGGTAAAGTGACCGCAAACTTGACGATATTACTTACTGCGAAAGCAATTTGGCGCTTTAATATGAGAGGCACCGCGATGTTAACGCTTTTTCGGACAAATGTGTATGTGTGTGTGTGTGTGTGTGCGTGTGTGTGTGACTGAGAGAGAGAGAGAGAGACTGACAGACAGAAATGTACTAGATAGCATATAACAGTTCAAGAGTCAATACATCAGACAACCGGCGGATAGCACAACCCGTCTTCCTAAATAACGTCGTTTTTCGCTCGTATGCGCACTATGGCCTAAAATGAATGTAATGTGAAATGAAATTGGCTCACATTACATTCATTTTAGGCAAGGAGAGCCTCTTTTCATTTTAGGCAAGGAGAGCCGTTTTCTGAAGGTATCCTCCGGTTTACTCGGTAAAGTTAGGAGAGGAAACTTTCAATTAACTGTTTTCATGACGTTTTGAAACCTTAGGATAAATTCCTGCCCTCTTAACCTACCAGAGGACCATTAACAAGTTGCTTTTGAAGAAAACCAATCCAAAATTTATTTTAAATTATTTTTCATTTTCAAATTACTTCCATTTTCGGCCATACGGGCAAACGGCCAAATTCAGACGTAATTGTTAAGAGGACAAGTTGGCTTGATGCTGGTTCCCAGAGCCAACAGTTCGATCCTTCAGGCTGAGATATAATCCACAAACACGGGAGACAAACAAAGCCGGAGCTCCAGGATACATTAAAGAGCTTGACTGTGAATTGCTTCAAGCACCATTAAACTCCATTACCAAGATCACAAGAAAACTGGTGTTTCCAAACATCATGAATGAGATGAGTGAATAGGCAACCCCCCCCCCCCCCACCACCCACAAACAGTACAATAAAACATATCTATTGAAGCCCCAGTGAATACAACAAGAAAAATATCTACTAGGCACTCTAGCGGCCTCTTTATATAATGTCACTCAGACGCTGGTTTAGAGAACGTCGCTGTAAGGGATTATAGAAACGGCATTACTCTGTATACATCTGAGGCTTTAAGAGCAGGAATAAACTCCACACACACACACACACACACACACACACACACACACACAGTACGCCGCCTCATCATGGAGACCCCATCTGAAGAAGCATATAATGAAACTGGAAAAGGTTCAGAGGTTTGCAACGAGACTCGTCCCAGAGCTACGAGGGATGGGATATGAGGAGCGCCTGAGGGAACTGTGCCTTACGACACTAGAAAGAAGAAGGGAGAGGGGGGACATGATAGGAACGTACAAAATACTCAGAGGGATTCACAGAGTGGACATAGACGAAATGTTCACACGGAATAGTAACAGAACGAGGGGACATGGATGGAAGCTTGAAACTCAGATGAGTTCCAGAGATGTTAGGAAGTTTTCTTTTAGCGTGAGAGTAGTGGGAAAATGGAATGCACTTCAGGAACAGGTTGTCGAAGAAAATACTATTCATAATTTTAAAACCAGGTATGATAGGGAAATGGGACAGGAGTCATTGCTGTAAACAACCGATACTCGAAAGGCGGGATCCAAGAGTCAATGCTCGATCCTGCAAGCACAAATAGGTGAGTACACACACACAGACACACACACTCAGGATTAGATGTAACAGAGCTAGGAACGATTGCATTAACATAAGACGAGTGTCGGAAAGAAATTATGAGAATGATATTGCAATCAAAGCGAAAAAGCATCCTAAATTACTACATAGCCATATAAGAAGGAAGATGTCGGTAAATGATCAAGTGACAAGACTGAGGAAAACAGAAGGGGCATATACAGAAAGCGACAAGGAAATCTGTGAGGTACTGAATGCAAGTTTCCATGGAGTGTTCACAACCGAGCCTGAGTGGCTTCCATTGTTAGAAGAGATTACCCTAGATGGAAGACTATCAGATATAGAGGTGACAGCAGAGGAGGTAATGAAACAGTTGACAACACTGGATGCAACTAAAGCGGTTGGACCAGACAAAGTATCACCGTGGATACTAAAAGAGGCAGCACAGGCTCTCAGCGTGCCTCTGGCAATGATCTTTAATAAGTCACTTATGTCGGGAGAATTGCCCAGTTGCTGGAAGGAGGCAAATTTCGTACCGATTTTCAAGAAAGGTGATAGGGAGGAGGCACTTAACTACAGACCCGTATCACTGACAAGCATCCCCTACAAAATACTTGAAAGAATAATTAGGCTAAGACTTGTTGAGCACCTGGAGAGCATTGGGTTTGTAAACAAGCACCAACATGGGTTCTGGACAGGGAAATCATGCCTAACAAACCTTTTAGAATTCTATGATAAAGTGACAAGGATAAGGCAGGACAGAGAAGGCTGGGAAGACTGCATATTTCTGAACTTCCAAAAGGCCCTTAATACAGTACCGCACATGAGACTGCTTTACAAACTTGAGAGACAGGCAGGAATAAGCGGAAAGGCCCTGGCATGGGTGAGGAACTACGTAACAGGAAGGAGCCAAAGGGTAATGGTAAGGGGCGAGAAGTCGGACTGGCGAACAGTAACGAGTGGAGTACCTCAAGGATCGGTGCTGGGCCCAATCCTCTTTCTAATTTACGTAAATGATATGTTTACAGGAGTGGAATCATACATGTCAATATTTGTGGATGACGCAAAATTAATGAGAAGAGTTGTGACAGATGAAGATTGTAGGATCCTCCAAGAGGACTTAAACAGGTTGCAGAGATGGTCAGGGAAATGGCTACTGGAGTTCAACATCAGTAAATGTAAAGTTATGGAAATGGGATCAGGTGATAGACGACCAAAAGGACAGTACACAATGAAGGGGAACTGCCTACCTGTAACGATTCAAGAAAGAGACCTGGGAGTGGATGTGACACCGAATCTAACTCCTGAGGCAAATATACATAGGAAAACGACAGCAGCGTACTCTACACTGGCGAAAATTAGAATTTAATTCAGAAACCTAAGTGAGGAGGCTTTTAGGGCGCTTTAGACTGCCTACGTGAGACTAGTCTTAGAGTATGCCGCGCCATCATGGAGCCCCCACCTGAAGAAACACATAAGGAAACTAGAGAAGGTTCAGAGGTTCGCGACGAGGCTTGTCCCAGAGTTACGAGAGATGAGATATGAAGACCGTCTGAGGGAACTGAACCTTACGACACTAGAGAAAAGAAGGGAGAGAGGAGATATGATAGGAACAAATAAAATACTCAGGGGAATTGACAAAGTGGAAATAGATGAAATGTTCACATGCAATAATAACAGAACGAGGGGACATGGGTGGAAACTGGAAACTCAGATGAGTCACAGAGATGTTAGGAAGTTTTCTTTTAGCGTGAGAGTAGTAGAAAAATGGAATGCACTTGGGGAACAGGTTGTGGAAGCAAACTCTATTCATAATTTTAAAATTAGGTATGATAGGGAAATGGGACAGGAGTCATTGCTGTAAACAACCGAAGGCTGGAAAGGCGGGATCCAAGAGTCAATGCTCGATCCTGCAAGCACAAATAGGTGAGTACAAATAGGTGAGTACACACACACACACACACACACACACACATACACACACACACACACACACACACACACACACACACACACACACACACACACACACACAAGACTAAACTGGAAAAGGTTCAAAGATTTGCCACCTGACTAGTACCCGAGCTGAGAGGTATGAGCTACGAGGAGAGACTACGGGAATTAAACCTCACTTCGCTGGAAGACAGAAGAGTTAGGGGGAACATGATCGCCACATTCAAGATTCTGAAGGGAATTGATAGGATAGATAAAGACAGTCTATTTAACACAAGGGGAACACGCACAAGGGAACACAGGTGGAAACTGAGTGCCCAAATGAGCCACAGAGATATTAGAAAGAACTTTTCTAGAGTCAGAGTGGTTGACAAATGGAATGCATTAGGAAGTGATGTGGTGGAGGCTGACTCCATACAGAGTTTCAAGTGTAGATATGATAGAGCCCAATAGGCTCAGGAATCTGTACACCTGTTGATTGACGGTTGAGAGGCGGGACCAAAGAACCCGAGCTCAACCCCCGCAAACACAACTAGGTGAGTGCAACAGTGCAACTAGGTGAGTACACACACACACACACACACACACAAACACACACACACACACACACACACACACACACACACACACACACACACACACACACACACACACACTCACACACACTCACACACACACTCACACAGGAAGCAGCCAGTAGCAGCTGTCTAACTCCTAGGTACCTATTAGCTGCTAGGTTACAGAGGCAAAAGGCTGAAAGAAACTGAAAGAAAGAAACTGCCCATTTTGTTTCTGCCATCCCCGGGGATCGCACCCGGACCCTAGGATTACGAGTCCAGGGCGCTGTACACTCATCCCCAGAGAGTGTGTGTGTACTTACCTAGTTGTGCTAGCTCTGGAAAAATTAAGAACTTGAGCTCTGGCTCTGTGGTCCCGCCTCTCTAATGTCACTCAACTGCTGTACAGGTTCCTGAGCCTACTGGGCTCTATCATATCTATACATGAAACTGTGTATGGAGTCAGCCTCCACCTCATCACTTCCTAATGCATTCCATTTGTCTACTACTCTGACACGGAAAAAATATTTCGATAGTGTGTGTGTGTGTGTGTGTGTGTGTGTGTGTGTGTGTGTGTGTGGTGTGTGTGTGTGTGTGTGTGTGTGTGTGTGTGTGTGTGTGTGTGTGTGTGTGTGTGTGTGTGTGTTAGAGAGAAATACATATAGTAGCATACATAATACATATAGTAGCATACATAATAGAAGAAAGATAGACTGGTTAGAAAGCGGAGTCCAGTACCTAATAGCTCGATTCTGCCGGCACAAAGCGTAAATACTAACGTTTCTCGGCCGAGAGGACAGCGTTCTGAAGTCGCAATCCACGAACCTCGGATTCGATTTTCGAACGAGGCAGAACAAATTTGGAAGAGATTTTCTTTCACCTGATGCCTCTGTTCGCCTAACAGTAAATCGGCAGCTGAGAGAGAGAACATTAGACTACCAACAGTGACAAAGGCGGAGTCCAAAATCTAACAGCTGAATCCTGCGGTCACAGATTGTAAAGGTATACAGTAAATACGCGCTTAGACATACAAGAGACGCAGCAGCAGCAGCAGCAAGAGCAGCAGCAGCAAGAGCAGCAGCAGCAAGAGCAGCAGCAGCAGCAGCAGCAAGAGCAGCAGCAGCAAGAGCCGCAGCAGCAAGAGCAGCAGCAACAGAAGCAAGAGCAGCAGCAACAGCAGCAGAAGCAAGAGCAGCAGAAGCAAGAGCAGCAGCAGAAGCAAGAGCAGCAGCAGAAGCAAGAGCAGCAGCAGAAGCAAGAGCAGCAGCAGCAGCAGCAAGAGCAGCAACAGCAACAACAACCAGCCACCGTCGTGCAGCTCCGCCACTCGAGCAAGACATAAGCCTCGCTATACGGGATTACATCAACAAGAGAACATAATGAATAACAACTCCCCGGGACGCCGGCGGCGGCGGTGTTGTCCGCGCCCACTGGCGCTCTGATGGTCCATCACCAGGGCCACAGAGTACCGCTCTGATGGTCCACCACCAGGGCCACAGATTACCGCTCTGATGGTCCACCACCAGGGCCACAGATTACCGCTCTGATGGTCCACCACCAGGGCCACAGAGTACCGCTCTGATGGTCCACCACCAGGGCCACAGATTACCGCTCTGATGGTCCACCACCAGGGCCACAGAGTACCGCTCTGATGGTCCACCACCAGGGCCACAGAGTACCGCTCTGATGGTCCATCACCAGGGCCACAGATTACCGCTCTGATGGTCCACCACCAGGGCCACAGAGTACCGCTCTGATGGTCCACCACCAGGGCCACAGATTACCTTCCCTGATGGTCCATCACCAGAGTCACAGATTACCTCCCTGATGGTCCATCACCAGAGCCAGAGATTACCTTCCCTGATGGTCCATCACCAGGGGCCACAGATTACCTTCCCTGATGGTCCATCACCAGGGGCCAGAGATTACCTTCCCTGACGGTCCATCACCAGAGCCACAGATTACCTCCCTGATGGTCCATCACCAGGGCCACAGATTACCCTCTCTGATGGTCCATCACCAGAGCCACAGATTACCTTCCCTGATGGTCCATCACCAGGGCCACAGATTACCTTCCCTGATGGTCCATCACCAGGGCCACAGATTAACTTCCCAGATGGTCCATCACCAGGGGCCACAGATTACCTCCCTGATGGTCCATCACCAGGGCCACAGATTACCTCCCTGATGGTCCATCACCAGGGCCACAGATTACCTCCCTGATGGTCCATCACCAGGGGCCACAGATTACCTCCCTGATGGTCCATCACCAGGGGCCACAGATTACCTCCCTGATGGTCCATCACCAGGGCCACATCACCCCAGGTCCCGCCCTGGCTGGTGTGGGAGACATGCAGGCAGTATCACCCCAGGTCCCGCCCTGGTGGTGTGGGAGACATGCAGGCAGTATCTCCCCAGGTCCCGCCCTGGCTGGTGTGTGAGACATGCAGGCAGTATCACCCCAGGTCCCGCCCTGGCTGGTGTGGGAGACATGCAGGCAGTATCTCCCCAGGTCCCGCCCTGGTGGTGTGGGAGACATGCAGGCAGTATCACCCCAGGTCCCGCCCTGGCTGGTGTGTGAGACATGCAGGCAGTATCACCCCAGGTCCCGTTCTGGCTGGTGTGGGAGACATGCAGGCAGTATCTCCCCAGGTCCCGCCCTGGCTGGTGTGTGAGACATGCAGGCAATATCACCCCAGGTCCCGCCCTGGTGGTGTGGGAGACATGCAGGCAGTATCTCCCCAGGTCCCGCCCTGGTGGTGTGGGAGACATGCAGGCAGTATCACCCCAGGTCCCGCCCTGGCTGGTGTGGGAGACATGCAGGCAGTATCACCCCAGGTCCCGCCCTGGTGGTGTGGGAGACATGCAGGCAGTATCTCCCCAGGTCCCGCCCTGGTGGTGTGTGAGACATGCAGGCAGTATCACCCCAGGTCCCGCCCTGGCTGGTGTGTGAGACATGCAGGCAGTATCACCCCAGGTCCCGCCCTGGCTGACGTGGGAGACATGCAGGCAATAGAGGCCCCGACGCTCTAACATTCCAATCTCCTCGCTCCATGTCTCTCTTATTTTTCGTGTCTCTTGTAATATACGAAGGTCATTCACCGCCATTTTTCAGATGTCAAACTTAACCGTGTGCAGTGAAGACTTTCTGGAGAAGGGTGGTGTGGGGGGGGTGGGGGGGGGGTTGTACATGTAGGAATAATACAGTGAGGGAATGTCTCTCAGCTTGTGCACATTCTGGGTGGAGGTGTTTGGTGTTTGCTGCAGAAGGTAAATAATCAAACTTGAAATGTCTTGTTGTGGATACATATTTCATTTGTTGGAGGATGTTATGACCGTAGGTACTGTCAGGGTTCACCCCCCTAACCTACCTGTGGTTGGGGTCGTCCCACGGGTCTTAGCCCCTCAGTACTGGGCGCCACTGCTCGCCCTTGGGCTCCCCCAGTCAACTAAGGGCTGGCCTTAGCGAGTGGGGAGGTTCAAGCTTCCTATAACTCACTTAAACCTGCCCGTCCTGACTCTGAGACATTTTCTCTTGCTTTATCTGGTCTGTCCTGAGGTCGCCAGCTGGGTGTTTAAGCTCGTGTCCCAGCAACACGTCAGTGGTCTCATTAATTATCTTGGCTAAGGATGCAATGTCACGTGCAGTGCAAGGTGTCACTTATGGTCTCATAAATATATATATAGCCCTAGAGAATGGAGGCTCACTTAAACTCATCAATTAGTTTAAAAGGTTTACTGAAGAAAAACATATATACTCATTCAATTGTATAAAGAAATGTCAAAAGGGGGAAACCGTCCGCTGGTGGCAACACTTCTCGATGACACGTCTCTAGCAACACGGTCAGCTGGCTGGGTCCACTCCTCGAGCCGCGGGGCACACCTCGCGCCTCTGGCAGCACAATCAGCTGGCAGTTCCAGCTGTCAGAACGTCGTGATTTTCCCACGCCTCTAGCAATGCGATCAGCTGGACGTTTCAGAGCACGTTGCTGGCTCCTTGCACACCAACTAGCCTTCCAGGATCACTAACATCCCCGCCTTAATGCTCACACACTCCAACTCATGCCTAAATGAGTTTTTGGCTCCTAGCCTAACATCCTGTCACTTAGACAATAAAATGATGAGTAGAAATATTCACAACATATAAAATACTCTAGCTCGCCTAGCTCAAAAGGGGTAAGGGAGGGACAATTATCTACCTTATTTCACTTCAACCACGAAGCTGACTTGTCCTCTGTTGAGGGACGTTGAGGTTCCTGGTCCTGGCGTATGCTCTGCCAACGACTAGTTTCCACCACACACACAGGTTCCTCCATCGCCTTCGTGGTAACGCGTCCTCGCCGTGCTGACTCCCAACAGGTACTGCCTTCCTCCTCCTCTTCTCTGGGGTACTGGAGACAGGTACCTCCGTTGTCGTCCTCCACTCTCACTGGCATTGCCGACACCTCGCAGTCCAGCACAGCTTCCCCTCGCCTCATTGCCAGTAGATTTGGCCCGGCCATAGCTACTCGCTTGATGTAAAATACGTGGTCCTCTGTGCGTCCCAGACGTCACCAGCCCAACATTCCCTCTGCTGCAGACTCTTGATAGAGCTCTTGGCTCTCTAATCAGTTCCGTCCTTGCCTCTGGGCACTCCACGGAAGTTGGATGGCTTCTCAGACTGTCTGCAGAATCGAAGCGGAGCTTAAATCTACTGGTAAGGGCTCTCTAGATCCGGAGCTCACTCGAGCGCGTCTTCCCTCTATGACGGCTCGTGACGTACTCTTCCCGCCCAGGCGCCAGCCGCCCCGAGCCCTCCACCTCGTGACGTCACACACCCCGAGGGCTCTCGTCATTGGTCACTTCCGGCACGTGACCTCACCTGGCCAATCAGGTGCTGGGAAGCGTCGGGATGTCTTGTCGGGAAACAGGATGGCTTGACACCGTCCTGTGCCTCAAAAGGCGTAAGCCCCTTGCATTATCAAACTTAACAGGCCATTTTACAGCAAGCTTAGTCACGCTCCACGCTTTCCCACACATGAAAATGTTCCCTGAACATTAGAAAATACTTAGGCTACGGAGATATGACTCTTCTAAGCTGGGAAGGAAGAAATATAGGGATAGACACCGTCACAGTACACACAGTTTCAGTGTGGGAGAGTCTCGTCGAGACAATACATTATCCAGTAGTAAAATTTGTTTTGTAGTGAACACATAATCAAGGGGGGTAATATTTCTAGTGCATTTGGGTACATGATCCAGCGGGTGGAATTTCGATTGCAATTGGTACAACATCTAGTTGTAGGGGAGCCAATTACTTAATACATTGGGGTGCCTATTGCAGGTGACACATAATACAATGGTTTAGTGCCTGTTGCAATAAATACATGAATACAATGAATCACGGGGGAAGGTCAGTGGTCCGACACTAAGTGGGAGGGGGGGTGTAGTGATACGAGCCTAAGGTAAATATACACAGGCTATCTGCCCCAGACTGAGGAGTAACATGAAAAATGTGTAATGATAATAGGTCTTATTTGTAACGGACTATAGACCACTCCGTTTAAAATATGCCCATTTAAGTAAAAATTAGTGCCGGAAATACTGACGTTTTCTGTGCCGTGGACTTGAGAGGTTAGGTTGGGGTTGCCAGAGTTCGTATGTTTCTGGCTAGACAAAACAGTTGCATTTTTAAGGGAGTGGCAAATCTTGAGAACGGGCTAGATTAAGACCGCCATTTGAAGAATCACGTGGGAAAAAAATCTTAGATATAATTAGGACGACATTTGTTAATCCGGCAGTTTAATGTTACCATGAAGACCACTCGAGACGCTGGCACCCAGGTATATTCTGGTAAATGCTGAGTTATAAGTCATTACGACGTTTGAATGATGGTCAACCATGCACACTATATTCTATACTTATTATTTATGCACACTTAGAGAAATCTTAACAAACAACACAGAAATCATCGATAGATACAGCGATAGCAGGCGGCTCGACATCAGCAAGGCACTACACATCAAAAAGTCAACACCAGCAATCAACAGCCAATTAATGAATAACTACATTCTACCCACTTCAAGACCTCATATGGGCCAATAGGCCCTCTGCAGTTCATTCTTATGTAACCGCCTCACCCAAAACTTTTGTGTCACCTCACTCAACACGAATATAAAAGGCAAGATTTAGGTTATATATATACACCGCTCCAGTGCCAGGTAAGTCCACTACGGGCTCACCATAGCCCGTGCTGCTTGGAACTTGTTCCGAGTAGCTGAATCTATAATAACTACAAAACAACGTTAAATATATCATACACAGTGTATCAAGCGTATCATAAGTGTAGTGCTAAGTGAAAACAAGACTTTGTGAATGTAAGAAGCATTTACAAAACGCTTATAGGCTTCAGACCAAAAATAAAAATTTATTTTGGAGAGTTGATATTTCAATTACCCTCAACAATGAAGAAAAACATAAGATATATTGAAAAATTTCGTGTTAGAATTATTATTCTTACCTTTTCGGTCATATTCAACACTATATATATATATATTATTAAATATGACCGAAAAAGTAAGATTAATAATTCTAACACGAATTTTCTCAATCTTTCGTACATTACGCTTCACTGTTGGAGGTAAATCAAAAATCAATTCTCCAAAATTCATTTTTATTTCTAGTCTGACACGACACGGGCGCGTTTCGTAAAACTTATTACATTTTCAAAGACTTTAGTTCACAAATACACAACTGATTAGAACTTACGTATCTCCGATTTTATATCTACATTTGAGTGAGGTGGGAGGGGTGATGTGGCATTAACACAAGACAGAACAAAATGTGGTATTAATAGGGTATTAATTTCATCAACACAAGACAGAACAAGAGTATTAATAGGGTATTAATTTCATCAACACAAGACAGAACACGAAGCAATGGATATTGAATAGAAGTGTTTCTAGAAAGCCTATTGGTCCATATTTCTTGATGCTTCTATATTGGAGCGGAGTCTTGAGGTGGGTAGAATATAGTTGTGCAATAATTGGCTGTTGATTGCTGGTGTTGACTTCTTGATGTGTAGTGCCTCGCAAACGTCAAGCCGCCTGCTATCGCTGTATCTATCGATGATTTCTGTGTTGTTTACTAGGATTTCTCTGGCGATGGTTTGGTTGTGGGAAGAGATTATATGTTCCTTAATGGAGCCCTGTTGCTTATGCATCGTTAAGCGCCTAGAAAGAGACGTTGTTGTCTTGCCTATATACTGGGTTTTTTGGAGCTTACAGTCCCCAAGTGGGCATTTGAAGGCATAGACGACGTTAGTCTCGTTTAAAGCGTTCTGTTTTGTGTCTGGAGAGTTTCTCATGAGTAGGCTGGCCGTTTTTCTGGTTTTATAGTAAATCGTCAGTTGTATCCTCTGATTTTTGTCTGTAGGGATAACGTTTCTATTAACAATATCTTTCAGGACCCTTTCCTCCGTTTTATGAGCTGTGGAAAAGAAGTTCCTGTAAAATAGTCTAATAGGGGGTATAGGTGTTGTGTTAGTTGTCTCTTCAGAGGTTGCATTGCTTTTCACTTTCCTTCTTATGATGTCTTCGACGAAACCATTGGAGAAGCCGTTATTGACTAGGACCTGCCTTACCCTACAGAGTTCTTCGTCGACTTGCTTCCATTCTGAGCTGTGGCTGAGAGCACGGTCGACATATGCGTTAACAACACTCCTCTTGTACCTGTCTGGGCAGTCGCTGTTGGCATTTAGGCACATTCCTATGTTTGTTTCCTTAGTGTAGACTGCAGTGTGGAAACCTCCGCCCTTTTCCATGACTGTTACATCTAGAAAGGGCAGCTTCCCATCCTTTTCCATCTCGTAAGTGAAACGCAGCACGGAACTCTGCTCAAATGCCTCCTTCAGCTCCTGCAGATGTCTGACATCAGGTACCTGTGTAAAAATGTCGTCAACATACCTGCAGTATATGGCCGGTTTCAAGCTCATGTCGACTAAGACTTTTTGCTCGATGGTACCCATGTAGAAGTTTGCAAACAGGACACCTAGGGGAGAACCCATGGCGACCCCATCTACTTGTTTATACATGTGCCCATCCGGGCTCAAGAAGGGTGCCTCTTTAGTACAAGCTTGGAGTAGTTTCCTCAGAATATTTTCTGGTATGACATACCAGAAAACCTAACCTACCTTTATAGGTTAGGTTAGGTTAGGTGGCCGAAAAAGTTAGGTTAGGTTAGGTTAGGTTAGGTTGGTTAGGTAGTCGAAAAACAATTAATTCATGAAATCTTGGCTTATTAGGCAAATCGGGCCTTGCATAGTAGGCTGAGAAGTTCGTTCTGGCTACTAGGTACGACATATATATATATATATATATATATATATATATATATATATATATATATATATATATATATATACATATATATATATATATATATATATATATATATGTCGTACCTAGTAGCCAGAACGCACTTCTCAGCCTACTATGCAAGGCCCGATTTGCCTAATAAGCCTAGTTTTCATGAATTAATGTTTTTTTCGACTACCTAACCTACCTAACCTAACCTAACCTAACGTTTTCGGCTACCTAACCTAACCTAACCTATAAAGATAGGTTAGGTTAGGTTAGGTAGGGTTGGTTAGGTTCGGTCATATATCAACGTTAATTTTAAATCCAATAAAAAAAAATTTCCCTCATACATAATAAAATGGGTAGCTTTATCATTTCATAAGAAAAAAATTAGAGAAAACATATTAATTCAGGAAAACTTGGCTTATTAGGCAAATCGGGCCTTGCATAGTAGTCCAAAAAGTGCGTTCTGGCTACTAGGTACGACATATATATATATATATATATATATATATATATATATATATATATATATATATTTTTTTTTGGGGGGGGGGCACACGTGAGGAACACAAATGCGAACAAGCCTGAATGGTCCCCAGGACAATATGCAACTGAAAACTCACACCCCAGAAGTGACTCGAACCCATACTCCCAGGAGCAACGCAACTGGTATGTACAAGACGCCTTAATCTACTTGACCATCACGACCGGACAAAATGAGGTGATAGCCGAGGCTATTTGAACCACCCCACCGCCGGCACTCGGATAGTAATCTCGGATAGATAATTACTATCCGAGTGCCGGCGGTGGGGTGGTTCAAATAGCCTCGGCTATCACCTCATTTTGTCCGGTCGTGATGGTCAAGTGGATTAAGGCGTCTTGTACATACCAGTTGCGTTGCTCCTGGGAGTATGGGTTCGAGTCATATATATATATATATATATATATATATATATATATATATATATATATATATATATATATATATATATATATATATATATATATAATTATATATATATATATATATATATATATATATATATATATATATATATATATATATATATATATATATATATATATATATATATATATATATATATATATATATATAATATATATATGCAAAATGAAGCCAAAAATTAACCTACAGTGAATAATTATGTGTTGGTGAATACATTTTCAACTGAGCCAAATCTGTTATGTATAGTTCACTATACCTGAATGGCTCTGAAAAAAACGGCTTCGTTAAAAAAAAAAAAACTGTTTTTGCTTCATCATTACCACTAATTAATTTCATTAGATTTTAATTAAGAGTCAGGTTGCCATTTTAACAAATGCATGATCCTAATTAGCTGCGAATTTTCCGAGTGATGTTTTTGTTATTATGAGTACAGGGCGAACATGGGGCTGGAACGGACAGTATAGAGGGTTGAATGGTGGTGGAGCCTCCACGCTGCCAGGATTGGCATTAATGTTCCCACCTCCCAATTTGTTCTGTTTCATGTGTAAATGATATGCCAGAATACGTCTAAGGGAGCGGCTATAGTTGTTTACAAGGCTTAGTGCAGAGCCCTCGCTTATTGGAGAGTCAGGTACGTCGCTTATTGGAGAGTCAGGTACGTCGCTCATTGGAGAGTCAGGTACATCACTTATTGGAGAGTCAAGTACGTCGCTCATTGGAGAGTCAGGTACGTCACTGATAGGAGAATCAAATACATAACTTATTGGAGAGTCAGGTACGTCGCTTATTGGAGAGTCAGGTACGTCGCTTATTGGAGAGTCAGGTACGTCGCTTATTGGAAAGTCAGGTACGTTAGATAATTGGAGCTAGTCTCAGAACTAAGAGGCATGAGGTATGAGGAAAGGCTGCGTGAAGTGCACCTCACGACACTGGAAGAGAGATGAGTAAGGGGAGACATGACCACTACCTACAAAATTCTCAGAGGAATTGACAGGGTAGATGAAGATAAAATGTTTAACACGGTGGTATGCCACGGGAGACTTCTGCCGTTACGCAGGGTGCAGTCGCACCTCCACAGATCTCCAGTATCAGCTCTTGATACTGGTAATGGCTCGAAAGGGCCACCACTTACGGGCTATTCATGCCCGTGCCACCTTTTCGGTGGCTTAATCTTTATCAATCAATCAATCGGTGGTACGCGAAAAAGGCAACACAGGTGAAGACTGAGTTTCCAAATGAGCCACATGGACGTTAGATTTTGTTTTCAGTGTCAGAGTAGTTAACAGATGGAAGGCATTAGGCAGTGATATGGTGGAGGCTGACTCCATACACAGTTTCAAATGTAGATTTGATAGAGCCCAGTAGGCTCAGGAACCTGTACACCAGTTGATTGACAGTTGAGAGGCGGGTCCAGAGAGCCAGAGCTCAACCCCCGCAAGCACAACTAGGTGAGTACACACACACACACACACACACACACACACACACACACACACACACACACACACACACACACACACACACACACACACACACACACACACACACACATACACACACACACACACACAATGCCTTACAGAGCCCGATAGGCTCAGGAATCTGTACACCTGTTGATTGACGGTTGAGAGGCGGGACCAAAGAGCCAGAGCTCAACCCCCGCAAGCACAACTAGGTGAGTACACACACACACACACACACACACACACACACACACACACACACACACACACACACACACACACACACACACACACACACACACACACACACACAAACACACACACACACACACACACACACACACACACACACACACACACACACACACACACACACACACACAAACACACACACACACACACACACACACACACACACACACACACACACACACACACACACACACACACACACACACACACACACACACACCCCATGCAAGCTGTTGGAGAAGATTGTGCGAAGAAAGCTAGTGGAGCACCTGGAGCGAAAGAACTTTGTAACACAGCATCAACATGGGTTCAGGGATGGCAGGTCCTGCCTCACAGGGTTACTTGAATTCTACGACCAGGCAACAAAAATAAGGCAAGAAAGAGAAGGGTGGGCAGACTGCATATTTTTGGATTGTCAGAAAGCCTTTGATACAGTGCCACACAAGAGGCTAGTGAAAAAACTGGAGATGCAGGCTGGAGGGAAAGAGAAGGTACTCCATTGGATAAAGGAGTACCTAAGCAACAGGAGACAACGAGTCTGTGTGAGGGGTGAGGTCTCAGATTGGCGAGACGTTACGAGTGAAGTTCCGCAGGGGTCATTCCTTGGACCTATACTGTTTCTGGTATATGTAAATGATCTCCCAGAGGGTATAGAATCGTTTCTCTCAATGTTTGCCGATGATGCAAAAATTATGAGGAGGATTGAAACTGAGGACGATAGTAGGAGGCTACAAGATGACCTAGACAAACTGAGTGAATGGTCCAACAAATGGCTGTTGAAGTTCAACCCGAGTAAATGCAAAGTAATGAAACTAGGCAGTGGAAACAGGAGGCCAGACACAGGATACAGAATAGGAGATGAAGTACTTAATGAAACGGACAGAGAAAAAGATCTAGGAGTTGATATCATACCAAACCTCTCTCCTGAAGCCAAAATAAAAAGAATAACGTCTGCGGCATATGCAAGGCTGACTAACATCAGAACAGCGTTCAGGAACCTGTGTAAGGAACCATTCAGAATCTTGTACACCACATATGTACGACCAATCCTGGAGTATGCGGCCCCAGCATGGAGCCCGTACCCTGTCAAGCACAAGACAAAGCTGGAAAAAGTCCAAAGGTATGCCATTAGACTAGTTCCAGAACTAAGAGGCATGAGTTACGAGGAAAGGCTGAGGGAAATGCACCTTACGACACTGGAAGACAGAAGAGTAAGGGGAGACATGATCACAACCTACAAAATTCTCAGAGGAATCGACCGGGTAATCAAGGATAAACTATTCAACACTGGTGGGACGCGAACAATGGGACACAGGTGGAAACTGAGTACGCACATGAGCCACAGAGACGTTAGAAGGAACTTTTTTCAGTGTCAGAGTAGTTAACGAACGGAATGCATTAGGCAGTGATGTGGTGGAGGCTGACTCCATACACAGTTTCAAATGTAAATATGATAGAGGCCAGTAGGCTCAGGAATCTGTACACCAGTTGTTTGACAGTTGAGAGGCGGGACCAGAGAGCCAAAGCTCAACCCCTGCAAGCACAAATAGGTGAGTACAAATAGGTGAGTACACCTGGGGCCTGGTAGCCTGGTGGATAGCGCGCAGAACTCGTAATTCTGTGGCGCGGGTTCGATTTCCGCACCAGGCAGAAACAAATGGGCAAAGTTTCTTTCACCCTGAGTGCTCCTGTTACCTAGCAGTAAATAGATACTTGGGAGGTAGTCAGCTGTCACGGGCTGCTTCCTGGGGTGTGTGTGTGGTGTGGGGAAAAAAAAGTAGTTAGTAAACAGTTGATTGACAGTTGAGAGGCGGGCCGAAAGGGCAAAGCTCAACCACCGCAAACACAACTAGGTGAATACACACATCCATCTTTGAATTTGATCTGTCATAAAACAGTGTATAATGCTCAACTAACAATAGAATGACTATTTTTTGTCCACTCTTGTCAGTGAAGGTTGGGACGAGTCATAATGACCACGACTGCTGGGTAATCCTGGAAGACAAACGGGGCCAGTTAAGCTTGCTGGAGATAAATGTTGGCTCTTATTGCACCAGTCAACTGGGGGCTGGACGTAAAAATTCTGAGTGTATAGAGCGTAGTCGACTTCCTGTCTGTGGCGGTGGTGGTAGTTGGTACGTGTAATATGTAGAATGTCCAACTTGTGTAGCACATAGATGTCACCCCCTATTTTTTTTTTAAATATCTCCGGTATATATTCCTGGTCAGGCTTTAAGTCTGACTGGTCCACTATGTGTTCATCATTTCTGACTCAGCCTGTGGATGAGTGTTTACGGCTGACTCATATGTTGGCCACGATAAGGTTGTATCCAATGTGTCCAACAGCTTTTTCTGTGAGGTTTGATAGCGATATTGTTACATGCCTTATAGCTAACTCTGTGTTGTATTAGATAATGTTCCAGTGGTTCGTTTGGTAATTGTCGTAATGGCTTGGCGCTTTCCCCCTGATAATTCTCGTTTGGCAATGATCTGCAATGTTGACATTTCCTTTCTTCTGCTTGAACCTGCAAGCCTATTTCCCATGTTCATAGGCCTCCATCCACGCATGACACGGTGCAAGTGCACTTCTGGTGTTCAGTTGTTCCCTTTCATCCAAATAAGTAGTTGAATTATTGCACTATCCCGCAGAGCCTGATGTCTTCCTGTTAGGTCGCTCTACGTCTTCAGCACGGCTCTAGCTCTAATTATCTTCCTAATCTGGCCTATACTGAGTTATGTATGTGTCCATTTTTATTCTGACATGATTCTACATTCCTCTGCAACCAGTTGGTAAGTATCCAACGAGTTTTGACGTGTGAATGTTTGCGGTAAAGTTGTAACATTTCTGGTCAGATGAATGTTGTCACAACAAGTGTTCATGTTGCTAGATTACAATAGCAGCTGTTGAATTTGCATGTATGATTACCTGTTGTCGGTGTTCAGCAGGAACTTGTTGCAAAGACTGTAGAATATCTTAGTGTGTCTGTAAGCTTGAACACTTGATTGAGTCTCTCCCACTGAAGAATTCCCTACCCCTGAGTCGTTTGTTGAGTATGCTAAGCACTCAAGTACCGAGTATGCTCCTATATTCAGGTTTTCAGTGATGCTTATAGCATATGGGTGTTAATCTGATTATTTTCTCAGTGAAGAGCCATAATGGTAAAAGTCTGCTGGCAACGATTCCCAGTAGATGTTTTTAGATTATGTCTGCTTCCATAACGAAATCTACATGTATCTCGCTCATACCTTTACCAATGATTGTATTTGTGTTCATGAATGTATTAATCATATTTAATACTTCGTGGGACCATTTATTTCTATTTCGAGACTCGTTTCCCATTTTAGTGCTCTGTTTTACCATTAACTAAATTGTTTTTTGGTCTATCCCATGTCTTGGTAGCATACCCTGCAACTTGGGAATTCTTAGATGAATATAAAATGAATTGATAAAAATGATTCCGTACTAACAGAGAGAGATTAGACGAGTTGGGAGGGTTTGGGGGAAGGGATTAATAACATATGTCATAGAAAAGTTATAAAATGTAGTCACAATGATGGGGTTGGGGGGGGGGGGTCACAACTAAATTACTGCAGCGCTCTCCTAAAGGAACAAAATATGAGAAACTCTGACAAGTAGACGTTCACAAATATCCACACGTTCTGTGATAAGTAGGTTCGTTGGATTAGGTTGGTGGCTTGGTTTGCTGGTTGGGTTGGTGGCTTGGGTTGGTTGATTGGGTTGATAGCTTGGGTTGGTAGTTTGGATTGATGGCTTGGGTTTCTGGCTTGGCTTTCTGGCTTGGGTTGATAGCTTGGGTTGATGGCTTGGGTTGGTGGCTTGGGTTCGTGGCTTGGGTTGATAGCCTGGAATGGAGGCTTGGGTTGGTGGCTTGGGTTGGTGGCTTGGGTTGATGCGTTATGTATGTTTGGGCCGCAGCAACAGCACTCAGACCATTTGGATACAACTAGCTGAAGAGAATTATACTCTAATAATAATTAGAGTTACCGCCCTCCAAACTTTGACAAAAGACAAGCCCGTCATTTAAGGTAAGAAATACCTGGGACCTCATCAGGTATAACAATGTTTCGTAACTTTAATCTCGGTACCATAGATTGGTTTAATAAAAGGGGAAGTGATGAAGCAGAAGATTTTTTTAGAATTGGCTGATGATTGCATACTTAAATAACAGCAAATTGAAAAACTGGGATATTAAAGACGGGAGCCTCGGATGGCTTAAGAATAACACCTAAGAAAATGATCCTAAGAATATGCTCCACGGGGAAACATGGACGCTATAAAGACAGTCTTCAAGATAAATAATTTATATATATATATATATATATATATATATATA
>NC_091160.1:29808294-29815794 GCF_040958095.1 Procambarus clarkii
GCCCAAACATACAAGCAATACAAAGATGCGAGAAACAACAATAGCAGTAAGGAGAGGGGCAGAAAGACTATGACTTTCGGTCATATTCAACAACACAAATATACATACACACACACACATTATTGGAAAAAATTGGAATTGGAATATTGGAAAAAATAATTAAAACTAAATGGGTAGAACACCTGGAGAGAAATGATATAATTTCAGACAGACAGTATGGTTTTCGATTTGGAAGATCCTGTGTATCGAATTTACTCAGTTTCTATGATCGAGCAACAGATATATTACAGGAAAGAGATGGTTGGGTTGACTGCATCTATCTGGACCTAAAAAAGGCATTCGACAGAGTTCCACATAGAGAGGTTGTTCTGGAAACTGGAAAATATTGGAGGGGTGACAGGTAAGCTTCTAACATGGATGAAAAATTTTCTGACTGATAGAAAAATGAGGGCAGTAATCAGAGGCAATGTATCGGACTGGAGAAATGTCACAAGTGGAGTACCACAGGGTTCAGTTCTTGCACCAGTGATGTTTATTGTCTACATAAATGATCTACCAGTTGGTATACAGAATTACATGAACATGTTTGCTGATGATGCTAAGATAATAGGAAGGATAAGAAATTTAGATGATTGTCATGCCCTTCAAGAAAACCTGGATAAAATAAGTATATGGAGCACCACTTGGCAAATGGAATTTAATGTTAATAAATGCCATGTTATGGAATGTGGAACAGGAGAACATAGACCCCACACAACCTATACATTATGTGAGAAATCTTTAAAGAATTCTGATAAAGAAAGAGATCTAGGGGTGGTTCTAGATAGAAAACTATCACCTGAGAACCACATAAAGAATATTGTGCGAGGAGCCTATGCTACGCTTTCTAACTTTAGAATTGCGTTTAAATACATGGATGGCGATATACTAAAGAAATTGTTCATGACTTTTGTTACGCCAAAGCTAGAATATGCAGCTGTTGTGTGGTGCCCAACAACAGAAGTTGGCCCATATCTTAAGAAGCACATCAACAAACTGGAAAAGGTGCAAAGACATGCTACTAAGTGGCTCCCAGAACTGAAGGGCAAGAGCTACGAGGAGAGGTTAGAGGCATTAAATATGCCAAAACTAAAAGACAGAAGAAAGAGGTGATATGATCACTACGTACAAAATAGTATCAGGAATTGATAAAATCGACAGCGAAGATTTCCTGAGACCTGGAACTTCAAGAACAGGAGGTCATAGATTGAAACTAGCTTAACACAGATGCTAAAGAAATATAAGAAAATTCACTTTCGCAAATAGCGTGGTAGACGGTTGGAACAAGTTAGGTGAGAAGGTGGTGGAGGCCAAGACTGTCAGTAGTTTCAAAGCGTTATATGACAAAGAGTGCTGGGAAGACGGTCTCATCCTGTAACTACACTTAGGTATTTACACACACACTAACTATAACTATATATATATATATATATATATATATATATATATGTCGTACCTAGTAGCCAGAATGCACTTTTCAGCCTACTATGCAAGGCCCGATTTGCCTAATAAGCCAAGTTTTCATTAATTAATATATTTTCTCTATTTTTTTTCTTATGAAATGATAAAGCTATCCATTTCATTATGTATGAGGTCAATTCTTTTTTTATTGGAGTTAAAATTAATATAGATATATGACCGAACCTAACCAACCCTACCTAAACTATCTTTATAGGTTAGGTTAGGTAGCTGAAAATGTTAGGTTAGGTAGTCGAAAAAACATTAATTCATGAAAACTTGGCTTATTAGGAAAACCGGGCCTTGTATAGTAGGCTGAGATGTGCGTTCTGGCTACTAGGTACAACACACACACACACACTATATATATATATATATATATATATATATATATATATATATATATATATATATATATATATATATATATATATATATATATATATATATATATATATGTCGTACCTAGTAGCCAGAACTCGCTTCTCAGCCTACTATGCAAGGCCCGATTTGCCTAATAAGCCAAGTTTTCATGAATTAATTGTTTTTCGACTACCTAACCTACCTAACCTAACCTAACTTTCTCTACTACCTAACCTAACCTAACCTATAAAGATAGGTTAGGTTAGGTTAGGTAGGGTTGGTTAGGTTCGGTCATATATCTACGTTAATTTTAACTCCAATAAAAAAACATTAACCTCATACATAATGAAATGGGTAGCTTTATCATTTCATAAGAAAAAAATTATAGAAAATATATTAATTCAGGAAAACTTGGCTTATTAGGCAAATTTGGCCTTGCATAGTAGGCTGAGAAGTGCGTTCTGGCTACTAGGTACGACATATATATATATATATATATATATATATATATATATATATATATATATATATATATATATATATATCGGACAATTAGGAAAAAAAAAAAAAAAATTTAAATTATTTTACCTTGTACCTAGATCCACCAGGCCTGTTTGGTCTATGTTTCAGTACTTGAGAAATCTGGAAGGTCACATCCTCCTCCTCAACTTGTGGATGTGCGTTGATAGATGATTCTGTAAAATTAAGTTATTTATATAATAATAAATTCAGTATAACAATAATATTCTGTAAAATTAAAAGTAATTTATACATCAATCAGATAAAACTCTCCAGAGATGGTGATACACAACATATAAAGGACAAGTTTCAGAACAAAATATGCATTTAGGAATAAGGTTTTGTACATGTAGGTAGCACATGAGAAAATAAGTGGAAGGTGATCAAGTTTATATTAACATGTTAATGGCTTTGTTAAGGCTTTGCAAGAATGAAAAAATATTAATAATATAATATCACCTACCAATTAATTGTACATCATTTATAAGTCAATTATTTGCATTATTATTATTCAATACTAATGATATAAAAATGCATTTTTTGAAATTTTGAAATTGAAATTTTGAAAATTTTGAAATTGTTCACAATTTTTGTTACACCAAAGTTGGAGTATGCAGCAGTTGTATGGTGCCCATATCTTAGAAAGCATATCAACAAACTGGAAACGGTGCAGAGACATGCCACTAAGTGGCCTTAACTAAATGCCATTAAATATGCCAAATATACTACATAAATATACATACTACACATGCACAATAATTGTCCTGGGACCTCTGATATTCCTAATATAATATATAGGGCCATCAACACACCTCCAGCTAGGGCCACCAACACACCTCCAGGGCCATCAACACGCCTCCAGGGCCATCAACACAACACCACCATCAACACACCTCCAGGGCCATCAACACAACACCACCATCAACACACCTCCAGGGCCATCAACACAACACCACCATCAACACACCTCCAGGGCCATCAACACAACACCACCATCAACACACCTCCAGGGCCATCAACACAACACCACCATCAACACACCTCCAGGGCCATCAACACAACACCACCATCAACACACCATCCAGCCAGGGCCATCAACACGCCTCCAGGCCATCAACACGCCTCCAGGGCCATCAACACACCATCCAGCCTACCACCACAAGCTTATATATATACTACACATGTCTAAGAGCAAATAAAAGAAAACAGTTACCTTAACTATTGAAGATGCAGCAGGATTTTGTGGATAAGCCAGCAGCCGTCCCTCTCGACACGGTTTTAAAATGGCGGCGACTACCACAACATGCAACGAGCCTAAAGAATGTCCAGCGCTAGCATTATCTAAACGCTATTATATATTATCAAGCAATACGGAAATCTAAAATAAAAAAAATGATACAAATAATTGTATTAAATATTTATTTGCAATTACAATACCTCGGGAATATATTTTTGCGTTAGCAAAACATATTAAGTTCGTATTTAGTTTAACTCATTTAAATTCTTTACAAATAATAACCTGATTTTACCTGATGGCCATTAACATTAATGTTTTATGTTGATACATTTCATACCCTTATTATTTCAATATCTTTCTTTATTATGCACCCCATACCCATCCCGTGGGCGGTGGTGTAAAGGATTACAGAGGCACATAATGGGTTCAGGAACTGAACTCTCTAGTTTGTTTAGCTAAGCAAATAACAATTTTTGACGCTAGTTACAAAATTATTAATGTTATATATACATGTACACACTCTCATACATACATGTACATATATATATATATATATATACGTATACATATATACATACACATGCATATTTATAATCACCCACACAAATACACACATCAATAATCTCTGTGTCACTTATTTTATACATGTTCTTGTAGAACATTCTATTGCGAACACATTGGGCGCTGCCCAATAAACTCGCCCCTCGGGGCAAAATTATTTTTTTTTTTTTAATCTTGGTGGAACATAAAATGGCCGCCTGTGTTTATGCTGTCGTCAGATGGCGCTGTGACGTCACAGATGAGGGAAGCACGTACTGCGCATTAATGCCTCGATCCCTCGTTATTTATTTATTTTATTTATTTATATATATACAAGAACGTACATTGGGGGGTTAAGACACAACATAGAGCTTAAGTTAGAATTATAATCTTGTAAAACCACTAGCTTGCATATATAGAGTTTCGGGCAAGTCCTTAAACTAATCTTTGAGCAAATTCTTAAACAGAGTTTTAGAGAAATAATTAAATGTAAAATTGATAAAAAGTGTTTAACAGGTACATTACAGCTTTACTTTACAAGTACAGATGATTTTAAGTAGGATAATTACAGTAAAATTGTCAAAAAATTGTTTACAGGTACGATGCAAGAATTTGACACAAAAGCAGATCAGAACAATACACAATAATGAACAAGGAATCCTAAGTACAATTAGGAAAACATCTCAGGGTTATACATTGGATTACTGAAGCACAATATGAGGATCATTACAAATAGTAATGCAGTAGAATATGCACTCATATTCTATTATTAAGTTAATATTAAGTTCCTTCCTCATGTTAAGTATCTTTGTGGTACTAGGGACATCCAAGGATTATCTTCAAGGCTTCGTTCTGCAAGTTTTCAAGCCCTTTAAGCTTTCTTTCAGTCATCAAGGCAAGCAGAGATGCAACATAATCCACTAGCTCCTTTATGAACTGGCGTTACTCTTGCGTTTTTAAGGATATCAGGGAATGTATGACACTCAAGGGATTTGTTGAACAGCAGAGCTATAGGTGGTGCAAGGGCATATGGGAGGCGCTCTTGTATACAATGGATGGGATTTCACTGATGTTCCCAGCTTTGGTTTTTAGTGAATGTATGATGGACACAACATCTGACGGGCTGACTGGTGAGAGGAGAAGAGAGTTTGGATAGCTGCCTGAGAGATATGTGTTGATATGTGTCTGAGTCTGTGGGATTTTACTTGCAAGGTTAGCACCAATCGATGAAAAGAAGCTATTAAATTCATTCGCCATTTCTAAGTCAGATGACAGTGTAAGGCCATCCTTAGAGAGTGTTATCTGGTTGTGGGAGTGTTGTTTAGTTCCCAGGATGTTAGAGATGGTATTCCATGTGCTTTTCATGTTGCCTTTTGCTTCTTTGAATCTAGTCTCATAATATGAAAGTTTTGCTTTTCTTATGATACTGGTAAGCACTGACGAGTACCTTTTAACTACTTCCATTGGAATTAGGCCACTCCTAAATTTCTTTTCGTATTCATGTTTTTTGTTGATTGATTTAATTATGCCACTTGTGAGCCACGGGTTATTTTTTCTTTTATCAGTTACTTGTTTGGTAAGGAGGGGACAGTGAGTGTTGTAGAGGCTTAGAGTTTTGTAGAGAAAGAGGTTAGTTGATGAGTTTATATCCTGTGAATTATTAAATTCAGATTCCCAGTTAATATTGTGAAGTGCATTAGAGAGATTGCCTAAAGCTGATTCACTATGTAGCCTGAATGAAAGTTTTTTGGTTTCTGGTGGTGATGTGTCAATGTTTGCTATGAGGAAAGTAGGATAGTGGTCAGTTGTTCTGTCATAAATTACCCCAGATGTAAGGGGAGCTGTTATATTAGTCCAAAGGTGATCCAGGGTAGTGGCAGATGTTTGAGTGACTCGGGTGGGCTTGGTGATTGTGGGGATTAGCATACAGGAGTGCATGCTGTTACGGAAATAGTCAACTTGAGGGTTGTTTTCAACATTCAATAAAGAAATTCTGGAGGGCTTCTGTGCAAGGGTTAGGATGAGCTAGCCTAAGCATTTTTATACCAATTTGACAGTTATTTTCAGTAACACGATAAACAACGCTCGGAATATTAAGTTCCTTTCTCATATTAAGTATCTTTGTGGTACGAGGGCACCCAAGGATTATCCTCACGGCTTCGTTCTGCAATTTTTCAAACCCTCCAAGCTTTCTTTCAGGATGCCTTAAAGTTAGTTTAGTTCATTTATTATGCATCCCATACCCATCTTGTGGGCGGTAGTGGAAAGGGTTGCAGAGGCACATAATGGGCTCAGGGACTGAACCCCACAATTCATTTAGCTAAGCAAGTTACAATCTTGATGAGCTAGTTACAAAATTCAGTATAAGTCGTCACATCAACAATGGGTTCGAGATCGATCACAAGTACAGTTTCTAAATTAAGCAACTGACATATGTGGAGAGCTAGTGTCACAATTGATATGTTTGTCCTGCACACCGCCCCCCATCCAGTGGGCAGCGGTGGATAGGTTACAATCACTTTGTTACTACTTACAGTTAGCAAACTGGGGATATTTGGCTAAAATTTCTGGTACCAGATAATTTTGAATGAAATATTGACACATCGTTGGTACATTGGTTATAAAATTGTCTCTGAATTCACTATCACATAGTGACGGAGGGTGTGCGAATAATTTTGTTGACAGTTAACATTTGGTCAGGTCTACATCGGCAGATAATGAGAATTCCCAGAAATACTTGTAACCGAGTCTAAGCCGAGCAGTAGTAACATCTAGAAGTCTGCTGATTTTATTGGATGAACCATAGATGTGTCGCTCCTCTTGCATAATAGTATTGAACGAAAGTTAATCTCCCCAAACAATTTCGCGTTTTGAGCAAGTTACCCCTCCACTCTCTCCATTTTTTTTTGGACATTCCCTGGTAGTGTGCGGAAATACTGAAAAGTGTATACTCTTTTCAACTTTGTCACCTTAATTCTCGTCCTATGTCTTTCATTTTGGTATCAATGCGTTCGCAATAGAATTCCCAACAGAATTATGTGCATATAATGTCAAAGACAGCAGCGCGCTCCACCCGCCGACAAGATGAATGTAGGCCAAGGGTACCAGAAAAAGAAAGCTGAGCGTGATAATACTGAAAAGTGTATACCCTTTTCAACTTTGTTACCTCAATTCTCATCCTAGGTTTTTCAATTTAGCATCAATGTGTTCGCAATAGAATTCTCTACAGGACTAAAGGCATATAAACTCCAAAAGCCCGGCTTACCATCCGCAACAAACAGAGAAAGCGAGAGCGTGTTACCAGGGAGCGCACAAGAGCGATAAAATGTATACACTCTTTTTCA